>NC_142813.1:23292236-23367236 GCF_049724085.1 Artemia sp. Qi Xiang Cuo
TTACGCCAGATATCTAACTGAGGATTGTTCGGTAAAATATGAGCTAAGACTAAGGATTTAAATATACACAACACATTATAACTTAAAAACCACTAACTTGCAGAAGAGTGTGGTAAAAAAAAGAGAAGAAGAATGAAATAAACACCTACCGTAGTCAAATATGAAAGTACCGCAATGAAGCACCATTTGCCAGAGGGCCGAAAGGCCTCCCGTAATGGTCGAAAACCTATAATATCCCCAAAAAAGATACATTCCTTTGAGTGGGGTAAAAAAAACTGTCTTTGTAGTCTTGGCCCCTTGTAAGAAAAGTTACCCCTTGTAGGCCCCTTGTAAGAAAATTTTTGAATCTTGAACATTTCAAAATACCGAGAAAACATCCCACGTTAAGGGCATTCTCAGAAGAGTATAGTGGCTGTTGGTCTCCCTCCCATAGAAGACTAAAAATATTCTCATTTGCAATATTTTGTTGTAGGACTAATCCGAAAAGCTATTGCTCTTTACACGCAAAGTCAATTTCTTTTAGCATTAGTCCTCGGTTGATTCGGGTACAATCTGATCAATAAAAAAACACAGGTAGAGTTATTTAATTATGTGGTAAACCCTGTTAATGGGCATAATTATAAAGGTCTCTTTTTTGCTTGGTTTCTTTTCCAATTACATATCATGACTTTGCAGCATTTTGTGTGGGCGCGATCTTGATTTTCTATCTCATTTTACACGCAGACAAGGTGCTATGTGCGCGTTTCTGTCTCCCGAATAAGCAAATAAACTATTAAAAAGAAAAAATTTAAATTTATGTAAAATAATTTTCTAGTATTGAATTTTGCTATAGGTCAAACAAATGATAAAATTATCACTGCAAAAAAAGGAAAAAAACAACACAGAAATGAAGTCTAGCAAGAGGTGAATCCCGAGCTATCAAATGGTGAATCCTTACGGGTGGAGGAGGGGCCAAGCGGAGGAGGGTTAGTGATATAATTTTTTGTTGCTTTGAAGTCTTACCTTAAATTAATATTTTTTACATTTGCCGTGCACTCTACAGACGCGTTCCATTGCGCCAGATGGAAATCAGTGTTGCAACGTGCACAATATACATTGGCGTATGTCTTCTTTGTATTCAGACTAAAAACTGGCAAATCAAGAATATAATTATAACTATCATCCGGGATCCTTCGCTCGCAGAGTTTTCGTAAATCTTCTTTTGTCCCATCCGGACAATGGGCAGTCATAAATATGTAAGTCTAAAAGAAAAAAAATAACTAGTTTATAGAACCAAAAGCATATAAATAAAATGCAAACGAAATGCAAAAGGAGCTCAGAGCGACAATCAGGGCCGTATCTGGGGTTTTTCTTTGGGGGGGAGGGTACATTTTTTTTGGGGGGGGGGGAGATAATTTAAAAAACGCATAAAAAATTTGTTTATATTAATTTTTCTTACGTATTTTGTGAGTCGGACAAACTTTGCTGGGGAGGGGTCTGACCCCCTACCCCCCCCCCCCAATGGATGCGGCCTTGACAACATTTTGAATTTTGAGTACGAAAGAACTAAATCGCCTCAGTCAATGCTACCAAATAAATTTGTTGTTCCCTTAAGAGCTTTGGCCAAAAGAACTTTATAGATTCAAATCGATACATTAAGGAAGAGAATTGGGTACTGCAAGTTGCCCAAAGTCTGCTTAAGGCAACACACATACTTAGTTTCTGGCCCTAAAAAAGGGTTAACCTTATATAAGACATGGAGTAGAGCTCATGATGAATAAGGAAGCTTAGCAGCTTCCTTAGCAGTCCAGTTTTGGTTGGGAAAGTATTAACAATAGTATGCTAATCGCTCATTTTATGACTAAATAGTGCAGGGTATCAATCATAGTACTGTATATGTCCTTGTAGAACCGATTGACGGAGATAGCAGCGACTCAGATGAATTTTACTTACAGTCATAAAAAACAAATAGACAGGGTCCCAGGCAGAAATATGCTGTTTTTATCAGGAGATTGTAACGTCCAGGTCGGTAGAAATAGGGATAGATGGTATCCTAGCTTGAGTAAATTTGATGTAGGAAAAGAAAACTGTAATGGCAACAGACTGCTGCATACCAATCTAATTGTAATCAATACAGCATTTCGTCATAAAATGACCCGTAAGTTTATATGGTATTCACATGATGATAAGACAGCTAATCTTATTGATTATGTTATAGTATTAATGTAAAAAGATGTCCGATGAAACTAACTAGTCTTCATTTATAATGAACTATACCGATCCCTTATTTAAAAACAAAAGTTCTATTAATAATCACCATATGAGATCCTCTTGAATGACACTATTTATGATCGATCCATTATGTAATTCAACCTGACACCTTTTTTTGGAGTTTGGGCTGTTGCTTTTCTTACTAAGAAACAAGCTCATAGCCGCTGGGTTGCGGTTTTTATTGATCAAGAATGTATTATTGAACAAGAGATGAATATTGTAAGTTTGAATACTACAGAACTTCGTTCCTTATACAACCTTCATATTTAAATTTTGTTATATTACATTCTTGAGTTCGTTCTTTACTGTGATATTATTAACAATTTATTATAATCAACGAAAATCACAAACTGGGAAAAGTCTATGGCTTTTTATTATTCGGAATAGTTAGAGACAAACCTCAGAGAATGAGGCAGCTAACTAAGTCCAATATGTGCCATGGTTTGTTCTTTACTAGGTTTCAGCTATCTCTGCAGTCATGATAGCAATGAAAATTACATAATTCCCATTTATAACAATTCAATCCTTTATGTAATATGCAATAAGATGTTAATAATATTAGCTACTAAATTATATCCGATTATCCGATGAATCGACGATTCCTGATGTTATAATAAAATAAGCTACTACAGTGCTAAAGAAAATATACTTTTTGGTAAAAAAAATGATTCTTTTTTTAAAAACTATTTTGTTTTTAATTACAAAAGGCACTAGATGCCGCAATTTCCTTTAAAATGAGTCATTCTACACTTGTCGATGATTTTCCCGTTCCCAGCTAACTGAGGAGAAAAAAAAACGGAAAAAAAGATGCCGTATATGCAGAGTATCGTGGATTCAGCCACTTTTCTTAATTTTCAAGCCAGTTTATTTCCCTTGTTGTTCAAGCCAAGGGACTATAAGTTTTCTACATAGCGGTTTCGGACAAGGCGGTTCTAATAGTTTACTTCGTTTTATGATCTGATTTTAGTTTCAGGAGTTATGACCGATCTCATTTTTTAGTATGGGGCGTGATCGTCTCTTATTAGGTTGCTAGCTATCGCTGCAACCCGGATATCTATGTTAATAGATAACTTCTATTAATAATTATGAAATGACATCCTCTTGACTGAAAACATTTATGCTGAACTATATCAATCCCTAATGTACTTTACTATAAATGATTACAAACAGGAAAAAGCCTTAGGCTTTCTTTTTTTTGGAACAGTAAGCGACGAACCTCAAAGAATCTGCAGTAAACAAAGTCCAATACCTGCAATATTCATTTTTCTAACGATCGTATATTAATATAATAATTTAAATATAACATAAACAATTTTAAAACAGTTTCACTGAAAACCTGCATGGCGCACATCGATCCTTTATGTAATTAATTTAAAAAAATTTTCCACAAAATAAGTTTTTCAAAGAAAAGTAAAGAACTCCATTAAACAAAAAATGAGCAAAATTAAAATCAAATAGTCTACCAAGCGTGAGACAACCGCAAATCAGCATCGATAAATAAATAAAACCCATAACGAACAGAAATTACAATAAATAACCGAGTCAAACTCAAAACGAGCAAAAATTAACATAAGTTGGGCGCAAAACCCCTATGCCTTCCCAATGCTAGAACCAAATTTGCACTTAACTGAAAAAATACAAATGAATGTGCATTGTCAGTTTAATATACATATACTGATATTTAGTAATCAAAATGTTAAAATTATTTGATTTATTAAAGTTATAAAAGTAAAAACATTTATTTTTTTCAGTAAAGTGCAAATTTTGTTCTGGCCTTGGGAAGGCATAGGGGTTTTG
Organism: Artemia sp. Qi Xiang Cuo; assembly: GCF_049724085.1. NCBI lineage: Eukaryota > Metazoa > Arthropoda > Branchiopoda > Anostraca > Artemiidae > Artemia > Artemia sp. Qi Xiang Cuo. Next base: position 23,296,284 of record NC_142813.1, read on the forward strand.
CACCCAACTTATGTTAATTTCTGCTTGTTTTGAGTTTGACTTCGTTATTTATTATAATTTCTGTTAGTTTTAGGTTGCATTTATTTATTGATGCTGATTTGTGGTAGTTTCACGCTTGGTAGATTATTTGATTTTATTTTTGCTCATTTTTTTTTAATGGAGTTCTTTACTTTTCTTTGAAAAACTTATTTTGTAGAAAAAGTTTCTTAAATTAATTATTAGTAAATACGATAGGAGCAGTGAAGATATGAAAAGTAGAATAGCCAAGGCTCAGGGTGTTTTTTCACAGTTGAAAAAATTTTGGAAGAATAGGAAGATAAGTCTGCAAACTAAGATTACAAGTGGTATATAAAAACCTTATATACCCCCAGGTCATAACTTAAAATCCGTGCCCTGAGGGCTGTGGGGGAATGTCCTCCTCAAAAACATATTTTCTATCTGGAAATCAACTATGCTGAACAAAATGGCTATCTCAAAATTTTTAATGGATGTGTTTGGGGGAATGATGGGCGTGAGCGGGGGGGCTAGTTGCCCTCCAATCACTTTCGACTATTGAAGAGGGCACTAGCCCTTTAATTTCAAATCGAATGAGCCTTTTTTGAAGTTTCTAAGACAACGCCCTCTATAAAAACCTTTTATGCCCCCAGGGTATAACTTAAAACCCTTGCCCTGAGGGTTGTGGGAGAGTGTCCTCCTCAGAAACATATTTTATATCGGGAAATCAACTACACTGAACAAAATGGCTATCTCAAAATTTTGATTGGATCTGTTTGGGGGAATGATGGGCGTGGGGGGGTGGGTAGTTACCCTCCAATCACTTTTGACTATTAAAAAGCGTACTAGCCCTTTGAATTTCCAATCGAAAAAGCCTGTTTTGAAGTTTCTACGACAACGCCTTTTATAAAAACCTTATTTGCCCCCAAGACATAACTTAAAATCCTTGCGCCGAGGGCTGTCGGGGAGTGTCCTCCTCAAAAAGACATTTTCTATCTAGAAATCAGCTACGCTGAACAAAATGGCTATCTCAAAATTTTGATTGGATATGTTTGGGGGAATGACGGGCGTGGGGGGATAGTCGCCCTCCAATCACTTTCGACTATTAAAAAGGGCCCTAGAACTCTAGATTTCCAATCAAATGAGCCCCTTTTGAAGTCTTTACGACGACCCCTTCCATATGAAGTGCTTTGCACTAAAGGAAAAAAATAATATATTAGTAGGGATCACCCTAGTACTCCCACGAGTACACCATATATGGGCATAGACGCCCTAGGGGAAATAGATTTCCGAGAAATTGATTGCGTAATCGAAGGGGAAGTGAATTTCTGAGAAATTGATTTGTTGGAGTTCGTCCAGGGGAATTGTCTCCGGGCGAAGTTTATTAATGTCTGACGGATGATGTTAAGGTTGATTGATTTGTTGGTGTTCGTCCTGGAGAATTGTCTCCGGGCGAAGTTTATTAATGTCTGATGGATGATGACAAGGTTCTTTGATTTGTTGATGATCGTCCAGGAGAATTTTCTCTGGGTGAAGTTTGCACAGGCATATTAACGGTGGGGAGAATGTTTTGATCTTAGAGATGAAGAGATTAACGCGAGAAAGGGTTTCTTAGGAATTTCAATTGTGACAGCGCAGGGATGGCAAAACAAAAGGAACACGCATAAATTATGTTTAGGGATCATTTGGCCGAAACCGTTTTAGGCATTTTATAATATTTTATTCAGTATTTCACATATATTTTATTTCAGATGATGGAGAATCTTCAATTGAATGAAGGGGACCGTATTCAAATAGAATCATTCACTTTACCAGTTGCCACATACGCAAAATTCAAACCTCAAAGTGTGGATTTGACGCGGGAAAGGGTTTCCTAAGAATTTCAAACGTCCAGAATATCTTTTAAAAAGGTCAAAGATGTAAAAAAAAGGAATTTTTAGAGATAAAGATACTTATATATATATATATATATATATATATATATATATATATATATATATATATATATATATATATATATATATATATATATATATATATATATATATATATATATTATATATATATATATATATATATATATATATATATATATATATATATATATATATATATATATATATATATATATATATATATATATATATATATATATATACATATTGTGTGTTTGTAAGTTTTTGTGTGTGTGTTTGTTAGTGTGTGTGTGTGTGTAAGTTTTTGTGTGTGTGTAAGTTTTTTTGTTTGTGTAAGATTTTTTGTGTGTGTGAGTTTTTTTGTGTTTTTATTTTTTTTTGTGTTTGTCTGTTTTTTTTTGTGTGTAAGTTTTTGTGTGTGTAAGTTTTTGTGTGTGTGTAAGTTTTTGTTTTCTTGTTATATTTTGTGTGTTTGTTTTATTTTTTGTGTGTGTGTGTAAGTTTTTTTGTATGTGTGTTAGATTTTTTGTTTTTTTTAGTTTTTGTGTGTGTGTAATTTTTAGTGTGTGTTTTAGTTTGTGTGTGTGTGTAAGTTTTTGTGTGTTTGTAAGTTTTTGTGTGTGTGTAAGTTTTTGTGTGTGTGTAAGCTTTTCTGTGTGTGTGTAAGTTGGTTTGTGCGTTTTGTAGTGTGTGTGTGTGGTTAAGTGTTTTTGTTTTTTTTAGTTTTTGTGTGTTTGCTAGTTTTTGTGTGTGTGTAAGTTTTTGTGTGTGTGTAATTTTCGGTGTGCGTTTTAGTTTTTGTTTGGGTTAAAGTTTTTGTGTGTGTGTAAGTTTTTGTGTGTGTGTGTGTATGTTTTTTTGTGTGTGTAAGTTTTTGTGTGTGTGTGTAAGTTTTTGTGTGTGTGTAAGTTTTTGTGTGTGTGTAAGTTTCTGTGTGTGTGTAAGTTCTTATGTGTGTGTAAGTTTCTGTGTGTGTGTAAGTTTTTGTGTATGTGTAAGTTTTTGTTTGCGTGTAAGATTTTTTGTATGTGTTAGTTTTTGTGTGTGTGTAAGTTTTTGTGTGTGTGTAAGTTTTTGTATGTGTTTATTTATTTGTGTGTGTTTAATTTTTTTTGTTTTTTTAAGTTTTTGTGTTTGTTTAAGTTTTTGTTTGTGTGAAAGTTTTTGTGTTTGTGTAAGTTTTTGTGTGTGTGTTTAAGTTTTTGTGTGTGTGTTTGTTTGTGTAAGTTTTTGTGTGTGTGTTTTTGTGTGTGGGTGTGTGTGTGTTTGTTTGTGTGTTTATGTGTGTGTGTTTTTTTTGTGTGTGTGTGTGTGTGTGTGTGTCTGTGTGTTTGTGTATATGTGTGTCTATGTTTTTGTGTTTGTGTGTGTTTGTGTTCTCTTTGTGTGTGTTGTCTCTGTGTGTGTGTTGTCTCTGTGTTTGTTGTCTCTGTGTGTGTGTCGTCTCTCTCTGTGTATCGTCTCTCTGTGTGTGTCGTATCTGTGTGTGTCGTCTCTCTGCGTATGTCGTCTCTGTACTTGTGTCTTCTCTCTCTGTTTGTGTCGTCTCTGTGTGTGTCGTCTCTGTGTGTGTGTCATCTCTGTGTGTGTGTCGTCTCTCTGTGTGTCGTCTCTGTGTGTTTGTCGTCTCTGTGCGTGTTTCGTCTCTATGTGTAAGTCGTCACTTTGTGTGTGTTGACTCTGTGTGTTTGTCGTCCCTATGTGTGTGTGTCGTCTCTGTGTGTGTGTGTCGTCTCTGTGGGTGTGTCGTTGCTATGTGTGTGTCGTCTCTCTGCGTGTGTCGTCTCTTTGTGTGTGTCGTCTTTGTGTGTGTGTCGTCTCTCTGTGTGTGTTGTCTCTGTGTGTGTATCGTCTCTGTGCGTGTCTCGTCTCTATGTGTGTGTCGTCTCTGTGTTTGTGTCATCTCTGTGTGTGTGTCGTTTCTGTGTGTGTGTGTGTGTTTGTGTGTTTGTGTGTTTGTGTATTTGTGTGTTTGTGTTTTTGTGTGTGTTATTGTCTTTGTGTGTGTGTGTTTGTGTGTGTGTGTGTTTGTGTGTGTCTGTGTGTGTTTGTGTGTGTGGGTTTTTTTGTGTGTGAGTGTATTTTTTTCTTTTTTTGTGTTTGTGTGTTTTTGTGTTTGTGTTTGTGTTTGTGTTTGTTTGTTTGTGTCTGTGTTTGTGTTTTTTTGTGTTTGTTTGTTTTTTTGTTTGACTGTATTTGTTTTTTTTTTTTGGTTTGTGTTTGAGTGTTTGTTTGTTTGTGTGTTTGTTTGTGTATGTGTGTGTGTCTGTGTATTTGTGTGTGTTTTTGTGTGTGTGTTTGTGTGCGTGTTTTTTCGTGTGTGTGTGTGTGTTAGTGTGTGTGTGTGTGTCTATGTTTGTGTGTATGTGTGTGTTTGTGTGTGTGTTATTAAAAAATCAAATATTATTAGTAATAACAGGTGTATTTTAAAGGTGGATGTTCCTGTTTATGAAAACTAAAATTCTCTCTGCTGTGTGTCAGGATGAGTGTTTGCTTGTCTGTGGAGATTTTGAGAAAAAATTCTGCTCATCTCTCTCAGACATTGGTAAAAGTTCTGTTAAAGTATTTCATTTTCTAATATATCCAGTATGAGCCTGCTAGTAGTATCTTTATCTCTAAAAATTCCTTTTCTTACATCTCTGACCTTTTTAATAAATATTCTGGACGTTTGAAATTCTTAGGAAACCCTTTCCCGCGTCAAATCCACACTTTGAGGTTGGAATTTTGCGTATGTGGCAACTGGTAAAGTGACTGATTCTATTTGAATAAGGTCCCCTTCATTCAATTGAAGATTCTCCATCATCTGAAATAAAATATATGTGAAATACTGAATAAAATATTATAAAATGCCTAAAATGGTTTCGTCCAAATAATCCCTAAACGTATTTTCTGTGTGTTCCATTTGTTTTGCCATTCCTGCGCTTTCGCATTTGAAATTTTTAAAAACTCTTTCTCTACGGTAATCTCTTCAACTCTAAGAACAAAACATTCTTCCCACCATTAACAAGCCTGTGCAAACTTCGCCAGGAGACAATTCTCCTGGACGAACATCAACAAATCAAAGAACCTTGACATACACACACACACACACACACACACACACACACACACACACACACACACACACACACACACACACACACACACACACACACACACACACACACACACACACACACACACACACACACACACACACACACACACACACACACACACACACACACACACACACACACACACACACACACACACACACACACACACACACACACACACACACACACACACACACACACACACACACACACACACACACACACACACACACACACACACACACACACACACACACACACACACACACACACACACACACACACACACACACACACACACACACACACACACACACACACACACACACACACACACACACACACACACACACACACACACACACACACACACACACACACACACACACACACACACACACACACACACACACACACACACACACACACACACACACACACACACACACTTCAGTCGATTAACGTGTCGTTTTTTTACCTTAGGAAATCACTGGTCTCACGTTCGATTCCTACATCAAACACAAATTTCATAAAAATTAATGGGAAAATACTTAGAATGTAAAAAATCATATTATTGGAAAAGAAAAATATCATCATTAGAGTACAATAAAATGACATCAATAAAAAACTATTAAAATAACAATCCATATATCCATGCAATAAAACATTCATATAAAAAATTATTAAATAAAACATCAACCATACTGCCCCGTTGGAATGCAAGGGGAAAGTCCCGTTGGAATGATGATTGAAAAAACCGTATATCCATACAATAAAACATCCATACAAAAAAAAACATTAAATAAAACACCAACCATATAACAATACCAGGAAAAAAAACCCATCAATGCATGACAACAGTCATGACTTTTAACAGAGACATGATATTCAACACCAGTACAATGAACAATAAAAAGCCATTAACATAAAACATACATAAACATAAAACATCCATATACCAGTCTTGTATCTTTAATTCATACAGTGATGTTGTTGGAACCCTTGGTCCCAGTTTTTCAGATAAATGTCCCTCCCAGATTCATTTCTTTGGGCTCCTTCATTATTTTCCTTCTTTAAGTAATAAATGTTAATTTTCCTATTATTTTTTGACACCATTTTGGGTCCTCTTAACGGCGTACTTGTTTAATTCACCACGAGGGAAAAAAGTGCGCAGTTAGGGAGATGGGCCAGTATATTAGGAGCCCTGGTATTGGCTGGAAAGATTCATTTACCACCCCTAGTAACCTCCACCGCGTGCTGCTGTTAGCGGGCTGGGAGAATTTGGCTTTTTTCAGTTCAGTTCTTTTTATACGTGTAGCTGTGAATATAGTAAGAATTTTTCTATGTACCTATTTTACTTTTCAGCTTAGGCCGAGACTAAAGGGTTAATTAGAAAATCTTATCGGTAAACTTTGGCTTTAAATGTGGCCATAGACCATCCGATCACGTTAGTATAAAGGAACCGTTGGAGTAACCGCGGAAATCTCACTAATTTGGGGCCAAAAAGGGATCGTCCCCCTCCAGTAAGTGGCATAGCAACTCTCTGTGCCATTTTTGCCTTTAAAAGTGGGGACCCCGCACAAAGAACCTCCAATAAGTTGTGATAGCAAGAACAGGAATTATTAACAGCGTTGATAATAAAAGAATTCCACGCTTCCGAAGAGACGATTAATTTGGCCTAGACAGTAGCCTATTGTGGTGGCATATAAAAAGACAAAATTATGCATTTAATATAAAATTATGAAAGTCTATAATGGGCTGTGGGCCTTGTTAGACAAAATAAAAAAGAATAACGTGAAATTAATGAGTTGAGTCTACAGTGGGGGAATCTCTGTATTTAAAAGTAATGCAGGGTTTAAGGACAGATAAGAAAACGTTGGAAGTTGGGCTATTATTTAAGTGAATTGGCGGACTTAGATATAATCTTCAGTGACGAAAGTTATAAGAGTATTGAGGACGGCAAATTAGGAGAATTTGTCAGTTTGAGCGCATATTGGACAAGGAAGGTGGGAAACACCTGTCCTATTGAGTAATCTCCCCAGGAGGAGATTATATTTGGAATACGAATATCCAGGAGGGATACGTGATTTGTTTTACAGGGTAGTTCCCCTGTTTAAGTTTAGTCTAGCTAATTCACTAGTGGAATATTCGCGCGGTTTTTCTGATTATTTTATGTCCAACCCCTGTTAGTTCGTTTTTCGGAGATATAATTCACTCACTTAAAACTGCTTTTGGAGAAAGAAGTCGTTATTCCCTAATGAAGTCTAGAGATTCCGATTATTTGAAAAATTGTTGAATCTCATTACACGGAGCTGATAATTCACAATAGTAATTGCGTACCATAATTTTTGCGTGACAGTTTTTGAACTTACAAAGATTGACTAATTGAATAAGAGATAATATAATCAGAGAGAAGTAGACGCGGTAAGATGAGGGGGTACGAAACAAACTTAGGAAGGATATATGAAAAAACAAAACAAACTAACCCCTCAGAGGCTGTGCCAAATGAAGGGGAATTACGAATAAAAGGAAATACGGATAGAGAACGAACAGACTCAGAAAATGAATTAAGAAATAATGACAGACAGAATCAAAGTAGGCCAAGTAGCAGGAGTAGTAGAAGCTCAATTTTGAGTAGGAGCTCGTGAAGGAGTACTCAAGTAGATACAATGCAACAAATATTAAATTTCATGGAGAAAGAGAGGATAGCCAGAGAATAAAAGGAAGAGGCAGACAGAGAGGAAAGAAAATACATAATGGAAATGATTGCAGGGAGAAATTCCCAAGAGCCTCAGAAACCGTCTACAATAGAGATAATGCAGGCAGTAAACCTTCAACCAATGAAAGAAAATGAAGATGTACATTTATACATATACAATTTTGAAAAAACGGCGGAATTAAGCGGATTACCGAGAGAAAATTGGGTGACAAGAATACAACCGCTCCTTAACTACAAATCACAAATTGCATATAAAGTATTACCAATGGAGTACTCAAAAGATTTTGAAAGGGTAAAACAAGCCATTTTTGAAAAATTTCAAATCTCCCCCGAACACTATCAAAGAAGGTTTAGAAGCGAAAGGAAACGAAACGACAAAACATATGAGGAATTCGGGTACAAATTGAAAGATATGTGTTTAAAATGGCTAGAGTTAGAAAATTATAGAATGTATGAAGACCCGGAAGAGATAAAAGAAAAATTGACGGAAGTGGTAAATAAAAAAGTAATGGAACAATTTTTAGAAAATACCCACAGAGAATTGAAAATATATTTGAAAGAAAAAAAACCAAAAACAAGCGAAGAAATGGCGGAAATGGCGAATAGGTGGACCGAAATAAGAGAAGAAATTGAGGAGATAGACATATTTCAATATAGAGAGTATAACAAAAATAGGTACTATAAAACAGCGCAAGGAGAACTAACTTGCTATAACTGTGGTACCAAGGGGCATTTTGCAAGACATTGCCCAAGTTAACATGACCAAAAACCCCATAAAACGACAGCCTGGGCCATGACCCATAATAAGGAAAAAAATTACGCATTTGCAGAGTCGCATAAAATATATGGAAAGTTGAACGGGGAATTAGTCGATATGGCAATTCATTCCTGCAGTGACCAAACCTATGTACGAACTGACCTAATTAATAAAACGGAGATAGACCATAAAAATAAGATTACAACATTATGTTATTATGGGGACAAGCACCCATGCCCGTCTGCTTGGGTAAGAATAGAAATTGCAAAGAAGGACGGTACGGTCCTGACAACAACAATAAATGTAGGCTTAGTACCTACGCTAGCAGTGGATGTTTTAGTAGGAGGAGACTTTGGAGATATCGGAAATCTCCTATCGTTAAAAGCGACTTCTTTAACAGAGGACAAATTTCAAAATTACATTACGACGGAAAAATATGCTACTTCGTTGACAAGGCGGGAAAGTGAACCGGCCCATAAAACAAATGGAAAGGCTGTGCCACCCTATCGGAAAAACGAAATACATGATACGCGTGTTCAAAATGTTGATAATCCACAAAAATGGGATGCGGAAGTAATAAGACCACATAATATTGAAAATAAGACGCACGAAATTGATTTTTCAGGAAAACTTGCAAATAATAGAAAACTTGAGAATAGTTTTAATGAATCTGAGACGCTAACAAGTATAGGCCAAAATGAAACGCTGAGTGTAACAGAGAAAAATGAGACGAAATTTATTGTACGAGCTTTTCCTCTGTAAATTCGAGAGATTTCAGTAAAATATGAAAAACCAATTGTTAGAGTTCAATTCCCATTTGATGATGAAATATTTGTTTCTGCGGTAAGAATAAAAAAGACTAAAAGAGAGAAGAAAGATATTAAGCGGAACTACAATAAAGAAAGACAGTCGAAGATGGACACTGAAGTCCAATTCAGATTTCATGACGATTTATTTAATGCTACTACAAAACAAAAGAAAACTAAGAGAGAGAAAAGAGATATTAAACGGAGCTACAAGGAATTGAGGCAGTCAAAGATAATGGACACTGGAGTCCAAATCAGATTTAACGATGGTTTATTATTTGGCGCGAATGACAGAATTGAGAAAAGTAGAGACGAAAAGAGGAATGTAAAAAAGAGACGACATTCGGAGATTCAGCCTGCAGTGGCGAAAAATAAAAAAAATGTTGGATGGGCTGTGCCTTGAAAACATAGATAATAAGGGGGAAAAAGAGGTCAAAGACCCATGGGGAATAAAAGAAGATGGTTACAAAATGGAGATGAATGACCTACAACGGGTTGGGGGAAAGTTGGGAGATATTGAATGTCGAGTCGGATTGAAAAAACTTGAGAAGAAATCTGAGAATGGTTTTATTAACTCAAAAGAGGGTTTGTTCCTTTATGAGGGGGAGATATCCATTGGGGAAGATCCCCTGCGGGAAGACGTGAAAGATAGCCCTTTTCCTCAATGCACAACTGGCGGACAAGTTGTGATCCTATTACTGAAGCCTTGTCTTTCCAGTCTTCAATATTATTTTCATCCCTCATCACCGAGCATTATTTATTCGATTATCTTAGGGGAGGGAACCCAGAGAAAAGCGATTCATGGTTCACTCAAAATTTTACTTCATTTCCCTGTACCCTTATCGTTTTCACAGGCCTGTGTATTTTCAGCCTTAGCCTATTTTAAATTATGCCAAGGGGCAATTTACTTTTTTATCGAGATTTTGGGTTGCTTCCCTAGATGGAAATTAATAGGCTAGTGCAGCCAATTTTTCACGATGGCTGGCATCATCACATGTGCCAGAAATTGACTCTCTGCTCCTCTCAAATGTAAATTCGTAAGAGCAAGAAAATTTTTGTTTTTGATTTGTGTTGTGCACAATGAATTTCTACGAGTCCCGAGGAAGACATCCTACAATTATTTCCAACGGAGGAGGAAGAAAGGCTGCTGAAAGATGAGGAAAACTTCATAGTACCCCATACTACTCGGCAGGGCAGAAACCCTCGCAAGGCAGGAGCTCTCAGGAAGAAATGAACCTGGAAGACCAGAGGAAGATAAAAAGGAACTTTAGTGTTTAGTTTAATATTTTGTTTGAATTTCCAGCCAATCCAACAGGGATGTGGGCCATTTATCTTAGGGGGGAGGTGTTGGAACCCTTGGTCCCAGTTTTTCAGATAAATGCCCCTCCCAGATTCATTTCTTTGGGCCCCTTCATTATTTTCCTTCTTTAAGTAATAAATGTTAATTTTTCTATTATTTTTTGACGCCATTTTGGGTCCTCTTAACGGCATACGTTTTTAGTTCACCACGAGGGAAAAAAGTGCGCAGTTAGGGAGATTGGCCAGTATATTAGGAGCCCTGGTATTGGCGGGAAAGATTCATTTACCACCCCTAGTAACCCCCACCGCGTGCTGCGGTTAGCGGGCTGGGAGAATTTGTCCTTTTTTCAGTTCAGTTCATTTTATACGTGTGACTGTGAATATAGTAAGAATTTTTCTATGTACCTATTTTACTTTTCAGCTTAGGTCGAGACTAAAGGGTTAATTAGAAAATCTTTTCGGTAAACTTTGGGTTTAAATGTGGCTATAGACCACCCGATCACGTTAGTATAAAAGAACCGTTGGAGTAACCGTGGAAATCCGACTAATTTGGGGCCAAAGAGGGATCGTCCCCCTCCAGTAAGTGGCATAGCAACTCTTTGCGCCATTTTTCCTTTAAAAGTGGTGACCCCGCACAAAGAACCTCCAATAGATGTCCTATCTGTCTGCTATCTTAGATTAACACTATACTTGTCTTGTTGTATGGCGGGGGGCTGTCTTGTTGTAAGTATTGTAGCTACACTACTTTGGTTTTCTCACTATTTTTACATAATGATTCAAATCATTGTCACTAATATATTTCACAGTTTCCTTTAAATGTTTTTTTAGCGTATGTATATCTGTAGTCAAACTGTATACTTGCTCTATATTATCCTTATTATACGCGTAGAATTAAATGAAACGAAGAACATTTAAAGGAAACTGTAAAATATATAAGTGATAATGATTTGAATCATTATGTAAAAATAGTGAGACAACCACGTTATTAATATTATTGTATTTTTGAAAATAAAAAATGTTTTGAAATTTTTTGTACAATTTTTTATAGAAAACGTTAATAGAGAGTTAATGAAAATCATGAAGTTAATAGCTAAAGTTATTATCAGAAGGCTCCTGCAGCGTGACACTGCTATATTCAGTAAGCCTAGGGGGAGGTATGTTTTTGCTTAGAAAAACATCGCGGGGGATTTCAGCCACCGGTGAAATTTGTCTAGAAACAACGGGGGGGGGGAGTTCAACCACCTGGGAATTTTGTCTAAAAAAGCATCGTAGGGGTATTTTCGACATAACACCTTCAAATTAGGTGTTGTTTTCTTAGACCACACTGCCGTTCTAAGACGAACAAATAAACTTTCAAATGGAGATAAATCCATTTATTTAGACAGTGAAAAACAGGTACAAAAGTCCAAATATTTCGGTCACATATACAGCGACCGTCTTCAGTAGAAATACTATTGAAGTATTTCTACTGAAGACGGTCGCTGTATATGTGACCGAAATATCTGGACTTTTGTGCCTGTTTTTCACTGTCTAAATAAATGGATTTATCCCCATTTGAAAGTTTATTTGTTCATCATAGGGGATTTCTAGTTCCTGGGAATTTTGCCTAGTAACAACGCGGGGGGGAGGGGGAGTTCAGCCACCTGTGGATGTGTCTAGAAAATCATCGCGGGGATATCATCCACCTGGGAACTTTGCCTAGAAACATCGCGGGGATTTCAGCCACCAGGAACGTGTCTAGACACGCTCTTGCCTAGCACCATTACATGCGCTAGAAATCTAGCCTAGAAACATCATTTATTTCAAATATATCCTGCAAACATAACGAAGATTAACAAAACCATGAAACATCAAGCAACATAACCATCAAACATAATATAATAACATAACATAACATCAAACCACATAATCATCAACATAACAACCTAACGATCAAACAACATAACCAACAAACATAACAAAACAACATAGCCAACATAAAACTAAAAAAACATCAACATAACATAACCATGAAAAAATTTAACATAACGAACAAACATCAACATAACCAACAACTTCTACCAACACATCCAACAAACATCAGACAACATCTTAAACATAACCAACAAACAAAATAACCAAGAAACAACATCGACATAAGATAACATAACATAACCAAAAAACATCAAAGAATATAACATAACCAAGAAACAACATCAATCAACATCAACATAACAACATAACATAACATCAACATAACCAACAAACATAACAACACAACCATCAAACAAAATCAGCATAACATAAACAACAAGAAAACATAACATAACATCAACATAACCATCAATAACCATCAAACAACAACATAACCAAGAAACAACATATCCATGAAACAACATCAACATAACATAACCAGCAATAGCATAACATCAACATAACATAACCATCAAACAACATCAACATAACAACATAACCATCAAACAACATCAACATAACATAACCAACAAACAACATAACATAATATAACCAACCAACAATATCAACATAACATAGCCAACAATAACCATCAACATAACATAACCAACAGTAACATAACACACACATAACATAACATATAACCAAATAACCATCAACATAACAACATAACCATCAAACAAAATAAACAAATATAACATCATACAACATCAACATAACATAACCAACGATAACCATCAAACAACATAACCAACAAACATGACATAACGAAGAAACAACATAACCATGAAACAACATAAACATAACATAACCAACAACAAACATCAAACAACATCAACATAACATAGCCAACAATAACATCATATCAACATAACATAACCATAAAATAACCATCAAACAACATCAACATAACATAACCAACAAACATCAGCATAACATAACCAACAAACAACATAACCAAAAATAACCATCAACATGACATAGCCAACAACTTTTCGTACACTCCAACACAGCCAATACTATTCAAACAGCTTTTTTTTATTAATTTCAAACAAGTTCTTTTTCTTTATACCTTATTTCAGACACTTTTAGACCACAAATCCTATTCGTTTTTTAATAGTCATTAAACTTTTTTTTTTACAAATTCATACACCCCTCTAGCACCCCAATGATGCTGCAGGAATAACATCATCATAATATAACATCAGACCACATAACCATAAACACAATAACATAACCATCAAACAAGATAACCAACAAACATAACATAACCAAGAAACAACATAACCATGAAACAACATCAACATAACATAACCAATGTTAAACATCAAACAACATCAACATAACATAACCAGGAAACAACATCAACATAACATAACCAACAATAACCATCAAACAACAACAACGAACATAACCATCAAATCACATAACCAACATAACAAACAAAACCATCAAACAACAACAACAAACATAACCATCAAATCGCATAACCATCATATCCATCAAACAACATATCCATGAAATCACATAACCAAAATAACCAACAAACAACAACCATCAAACAACATAACCAACAAACATCAAACAACATAACCAACAAACATAATAATCATAACGTAACCAACATAACCATCAAACATAACCATCAAACAACAACCAACATAACCAAGAAACATAACCAACAAACAACAAATTACATAACCAACGTAACATAACAAACATTCACAACCATCAAACAACATAACCAACAAACACCAAACAACATAACCATCAAACAACAACCAACAACCAACAAACATCAACATAACATAGCCAAGAAACAACAAATCACATAACCAACATTCATAACCATCAAACCACATAACCAACCCTCATAACCAACAACCGACAAACATCAAACAACAAGTAACAACCAACAACCATAAATAACAAATCACATAACCATCAAACATATGTTAATTTTCTTGTGTTAATTTCCTTAGGGATGTCTTTGAAGTGCCTAGGGGGATACTATTTACGTTGAATAAAATGGCTACATAAAATGTTTGATCGGTTTGATTTGTTTGATCAATGTTTGAGTGGTAGGGGAAATGATGTGCGTGAGGAGGGGCTATTTTCCCCCAATCACTTTCGACTATTAAAAGGACCCTAGCTCTCTCAATTTCCAATCAAATGAGCCCTTTTTGAATCTTCTACGACAACTCCTTCTATACGAAGTGCCCTGGTCTAAAACCAAAACCAAAAAATAAATAAATATTATATTGTGCCAACATCGTTTTTTACGTTCCAACATCAAGCAATACTATTCGGAAGGCTTTTTTTTTATTAATAGACCTTATTAAATTGGCGTATACATCCTTTTCACCTTTAACCTTACTTTTTTCGGCTTTGCCCATATTAATTCACAACAAGCTCTTTTCTTTATATTTCTCCTAAATCTGCTTTTTTACATTCGTGTGCACATCTTTTGACTTCCAACATTGCTTTTCTGACTTTATATATCCCCCGACACCAAGCAGTACTATTCAAAACGTTTTATTCTATTAATTCAGAACAATTTCTTTTTCTTTTATGTTTCTCCTAAACCGTTTTTTACATTTTTGTACGCTCCTTTCCCATTTCTAACCTACTTTTTGGATTTACGTATATTCCAACACAACCAATACTATTCAAAACACTTTATTCTATTAATTCAGAACAAGTTCCGTTTTTTGTAAACCATGTTTTTACATTGACATACACACTCTTTTCACTTTTAACCTTATCATTTTTTGCTTTACGTATATTAATTCAGAACAATTTTTTTCTCTATACTGCTCCTAAATCTGTTTTTTTTTAAATCAGAGTACACACATTTTTCATTCCCAACATTACTTTTTGAACTTCAAGTTTACTCCGATTCTAAGCAATACTATTCAAAAGGCTTTATTTTATTAATTCATAACAAGTTCAATTTCTTTATTTTCCTCCTAAACCCGTTTTTTACATTGGCACCCACTCCTTTTTATCTTCTAATTTTGCTTTTTGGCTTTTCGTACACTCCAACACAGCCAATACTATTCAAACAGCTTTTTTTTATTAATTTCAAACAAGTTCTTTTTCTTTATATCTTATTTCAGACACTTTTAGACCACAAATCCTATTCGTTTTTTAATAGTCATTAAACTTTTTTTTTTTACAAATTCATACACCCATCTAGCACCCCAATGATGCTGCAGGAAAACCCTCTAGGACCTTTTTAGATCTACAGGGCTCCCCCACCATGTATTGGGACTACAAAGCTAGTTCTCTTTTTCTTTAACATTCCGAGGTTTTAAGAGGACTTGCCACATCAGTGTATTTCAGGCTCTTTTGGAGCTTTCTTTAACATTTCCATAACTACAGGGGACCTCCCCATAACTTTTTTCAATCCCTTTTCAACCGCAAATACTATTCGTTTCTCGTTTAATAGTCATTAAACTTATTTTTAAATCTAGTTTTAATTTTTTTAAGTATTAGTTGAAACTCTTTTAAATCAATTACTTTTAATTTTTCTTCAAGATTTTAATGTTTTATCCGGGGCATGCGCACGAATTGGCATTTTTTAAACTCAGATCCCTGAGCTTTCCAATAGTGTATGGTGCACTTGACAAATGTCACCTACCTCGCAATTTGTGATACTGGGTCCCAACCGGTATCAGAAGGTGTGGAAAGCAGCTGTAATTTAGACAACCTAATCTAAAATAACCTAAGGTAAAAGCGGTAAAGCTAAGCTAGCTTAAGAGCAGAAAACTTAACTTGAAAACGGCTAAAGTTCCTTAAAGTCTTGTTAAAACAATCTCTCTTCTATTAGTTTGATTGAAGCAGCCTTCCCTCTTTTGTTTTATCTTTTTTTGAAATTTTGTTTTTTAATGTTTTAGCATATTATATTTTTGAATTCAGTGTTTTATTTTTTTATTTTAGAGCTTGGAATTTACTATTTATTATTTTGAATTGCTGTTTCATTATTAATGTTTTGAATTTTATTTTTTCAACTTTCAGGTATAGTTTCTCAGTCAAGAATCATTGAAAGGCTTTCTCACGATTTAGATAAGTTTTACCATACATTTCAGACACGATACACCTAAGAAAGTCTAAGAAAATTAGCTCAGAAAAGACCCTATCTTAATTTCCAGACAAGTCAACCCACTAAATACCGAAGTAAACATCTCAAACAATAAGCCTCGAAAAGCCAACCCCCCACAAAGAACTAGAAAACCTAAATCTAAAAACACCGAACAGGCAGCTAACTACTCTAATTCATATGTTCAGACAAGTCCAACCAAGAAATATTGCAGTATAACATTACTTGAAATAGAGAGATGGAGAGGCCCCCTAAAAGTATGGAAATGTTAAAAGAAAAAGAGGACTTGTTCTTTGGTCCAAAAGTCATAGAGGAGCCCTTCTTTAGGTCTGGAAATATTCAACAAAAGACAAAGATTGTTCGAAAAATAATAAAATTAATATGTATTTAATCTTTATGATGCTACTTGAGTGTAAAATTTAAAACTGGAATAATAAAACTTTAATATAAAAACTTCAAAACTATTACTTTAAAACTAAGCTTTAAAACTAAGACTATATCACTAAAACTTTGAAAGTAAAACCTTAAATCTAGAAGTTTAAAACTAAACCTTTAAAACTAAAACATTAAAAACTAATAATCATAAAACTATAAGACTTAAATATATCAAAAGTAAAAGTTTAAATCTAAAATATTTTAAAACTTAAACTTAAAACAGCCCTTGAAATAGAGCAGGGGGAGGCTTGATGTAAGTGTGGAATGCTCAAGGCTCTGAGTTAAAAAAAATGCCAATTCGCTCGCATATCCCGGATAAAACATTAAAATCTTGAAGAAAAATTAAAGTAATCGATATAAAGGAGTTTCAAATAAAACTTTAAAAAAATAGATGTAAAAAAATAAGTTTAATGGATAGTAAACAAAAACGAATAGTTTTTGCGATCCAAAAGCGCTTGAAAAGAGTGATGGGGAGGCCCCCTGTAGGTAAAAAAAAGTTAAAGAAAGATATGACTTGCTTTGTGGTACAAAGTCGTAGAGGAGGCTTTTGTAAGTATACAATAATTAAAGAAAAGAGGAGGTGTTCGAAAAAATAATAACATAAAGATTTATTTTTATTAATGTGGTGTTATATGAGCTAAGAAAATTCTTGTAAGAAAATTCTTGTAAGAAAATTCTAATGACCAGTAAAACAAAAACAAATAGGATTGTGCGAATTTTCCAAAAGTCCTTTTTTTCAAATTTTTCCAAATTTTCCAAAATGTCCAAAAGTGCCAAAAGTACAGTGATTGGGCAAGCCCTCTTAAAATCTTAGAATTAAAGAAAAAGACAACTTGTTCTGCGGTCCAAAAGTCGTCGTCGGGGAAGCCCTGTAGGTCTGGAAAGGTCCTTCAGGGTTTTCCTGTAGCATCATTGTGGGGCTACAAGATGAACGAATTTGTAAGAAAAAGAAGTGTAAATGACTAGTACAAAATGGAAAAAATTTTTGGTCTTAAAGAGCCTGAAAGATAGTGATAGAGAGAATCTCTTTAGGTATGGAAAAGGAATATAAAAAAAAGAACTTGTTTGGAATTAATAAAAGAAAGCAATTTGAATAGTATCGGTTGTGTTGGAGTATACGCTAAGCCAAAAAGTAAGGTTAGAAGTGGAAAAGGAGTGTATGCCAGTGTAAAACTGGGCTTAAGACGAATATAAAGAAAAAGAACATATTCTGAATTAATAAAATAAAGCCTCTTGAATAGTATTGCCTGCTGTCGGGGTAAACATGAAGTCGAAAAAGTATTGTTGGGAGTAAAAAAGGTGTGCAATCTAATGTAAAAAGCTAGATTTAAGAGGAATATAAAGAAAATAATTTGCTCTCAATTAATATATAAAAAAAAGATTTTTTTAACTGACAGTAAGGAGCGACATTAAAACCTAAAACGAATCGAAATTAATCCTTTCCTAAAAGGGGTTGTCCTTTCGTCAACGTCCCACTTTTTAAGCTAAAGTTTTTTATTACCTTAAAAAGTAGAGTTTTGACAGAGTCAAACTTTTTGTTACTTTAAATAGTAGCGTTTTGACAAAGAGTCAAACCTTACCGTGAAGAAGGGCGTTAAGGAGGGGACAGCCCCTTTCATATACGAAGAAGCTTCTGTTCATTCTAAATTTTAATGTTGCTCCATACTTTCAGTTAAAAAACTTGTTATTTTTATTTAATTTCTGAACGCTTTTCAACTAATTGGGGTTCGAATTTGGCTCACCATACATGGCAAATTAAAGCAAAATTTGCATATTGATTTTTGTAAAGTTCCCCTCCTCCCTGTGTAAAATTTTCTCTGGAAAGCACACTGATTTTAGGCTCTGTAATATGAGGTAGGGGCACAAAAAAGCTTCCTTGGGAACAAAATAAAAGCTGACAAAACAATGTTTCGGAGTGCTGGAATAATAAATACCTGAACTTGTTTTTCTTTGCTTTAAAACTGTAATACACAAAAAATAATGATATGCTGTTGTTGTTGATAATAATAAACGACTGTATAAATAATCGCACGCATCTTAAGTATTTTCAGGAAATGTCGTTATTGCAAATACTAGAGACATTTTCCCACTTCACTAATCAAAGAAAATGATTAGTTAACAATTTCTTTAAATAGCGTAAAGATAGAGGTATTGATGAAAGGGTAACAGTTGTAATCTATCATGAGGTACAACTGGGAAATAGTTTATTCATCCTTCAGGGCCTTTCAATGCTATCGAATACAAACCATACAGCTTGAGGGACTAAATCATGCAATTTTTCTAGATTATGCACCCATTGACCTTCTTACAGACCGGTATCCGAGAACATGCATAACCAGTTTTAAAAGTAGAAAAACTGTTTTGTTTTTTTTCAGTATCGGGCGGCATATCATTTTCAAATATCTGTATGACAGGTGACAAGGTGAATCCATTGATAGTTAAGTGAATAAATTTTTTTTCGGTTGGATGAAACCAATTTTATATTTTTATAGGAATCCTATATTAAGCGATTCTAAAGTGGGATTTTAGATGCATTATATTAAAAGGCGCCGAGAATAGAATTATAATATAGAAACCCAAAACAAACCTTAGATATCTAGAGTAATCCTTAGAAATCCAGTAGTGAGAGGGTTATGGATTTGACGACGCCCATAGTGGGTATACTGTTGGAGCTACTACAAATTCTTCCTACAAAAAGTCGTATATATAATAGGTAATGATACGACAACTCTGAGTCAGCCAATGCCCCAGCCCCAAGGACGCTTATGCACCTCCCCCAACTTTTTACCCCTCTTTTTTTTGCACTTATTAATTTAACTTTGTTTTTGTAAAAAATTTTAGCTTTTTTTAACATAGAATTTTTCAACTTTTTTATGTCTTAAAATGACTTGAAATATACTTTAAAAAATCACATTTAATATTTTTCGAAATAAGAAATGAGAATGATATAGAAATGCTAGTCGCGATTTTTACTATTAGAAATATAATTTTTGTAGTAACACCTCCTTTTTTTACTGTTTTTTTTACTTGGAAATTATTCAACTTTATTTTTTTATTTTTACTTATGTGGCTGAACCGGTGGTGGTACTCTATCATTTAACACCATTTTCTAGGGCTTCTCGGCAATGTTTTAAATTACCACAAATTTATTTTCATAGAAAACTTTTATTAATATGAGCACAATTGAAGGAATTCTTTTTTTCAGAGGAAAGTGCGAAACATTGATTTTCCTTGTTGGTCAAGGAATTCTTAGGGTTTTTAATTCTATAGGACTATAGTTCTTAGGGTTTTCGGATATGCTGATTCAAATGGTTCAGTTTTGTTCCTATTTAACACCCTTTTTTAGGGCCCCTCGGTAATTTATAAAATTGCTACAAAGTTATTTTTACAGAAAACTTATATTAATAAGACCACAATTGAAGGAATTATTTTTTCAGAGGAAAATGGAAAAATCGATTTTCCTTGTTACTCAAGGAATTCTTAGGGTTTATAATTTTATAGGATTATAGTTCTTAGGGTTTTCAGATATGCCAATTCAAATGGTTCAGTTTTTGTTTCCATTTAACACCATTTTCTAGGACCTCTCGGCAATGGTTGGGATTGTCAAAAATTTATTTTCACTGAAAACTTCTATTAATAAAACCATCAGAAGGGAACTTGAACATTTCTTACTTCTTTGAAAAAACTCAGAATTAAAGTGGAAATTTTTCTCTTCTAGGGGAAAAATTCATAATCTCAGTGTATCTTTTTTTATATTCTAGGGAAAAACTCAGAAAAGAACTTAGATTTTCATCGTCTTTGAAAAAATTCAAAACTGAAGTGGAACTTTTTTTCTCTTGTTTGGAAAAATTCAGAACGTAAACGACGTTTTTTTCTCTTCTTTAAGAAAATTTAGAAGAGAGTTTGAACATTACTTCACTTCTATGAGAAAATTCATAGAAAGCTCAGCTTGCCACACCCAGGGTACCCACATCCAACCTACCGCACCCTGAATACCTACAATAAACCTTTTTTCTATTACCTAGGTTACAATGTGTTAACTGTTTTTAAGCTAGGTTCGTTTTGGGTTCAGTAAGCGTGCGGGCATGCTGAAGTAAACGGGTTGTGGCAATTTGGGAGCACTTGGGGATGATTCTTTTCCACACTATTCATTTAAATATGACTCTAACACTGCTGATTAAAAGTTCAAATTCTCTTGTAAATTTTCTTGAAGAGGGGCAAAAATTTCCACTTCAGTTCTAAATTTTCTTAAAGAAGAGAAAAAATTTCCTGTTCTGTTCTGAACTTTTCGTAGAAGATAGAAAAAGTTATACTTTGATTCTGAATTTTTCCCCAAGAAGGAAAAAGTTTCACTTTAATTCTGGGTTTTCACAAAGAATTGAAGAAAAGTTCAAGTTCTCTTCTGAATTTTCTCAGAAAAGAGAGAAAAAGTTACAGTTAATTTCTGGATTTTCTCCAAGAAGAGAAAAAAGTTCAGTTCTGAATTTTCTCAGAAGAGAAAAAAAAAATCCAGTTCTGTTCCCAAATTTTCCTTAGAATATAGATAAAGCTATACTTCGATTCTGAATTTTTCCCCAGAAAGAGAAAATTTCCACTTTAATTCTGAGCTTCCAGAAAGAAGTGAAGAAAAGTTCAAGCTCTCTTCCGAATTTTTCCGAGAAGAGAAAAATTTCCACTTTAATCCTGAATTTTCTCAAAGAAGTAAAAGAAAGTTCAAGTTCTCTTCTGAGGGTTTTATTAATCAAAGTTTTCTGTAAAAGTTAATTTTTGGCAATTTCAATCATTGCCGTGAGGCCCTAGAAAATGGTGTTAAATGGAAACAAAAAACTGAACCATTTGAATTGGCTTATCTGGAAACCCTAAGAACAATAATCCTATAAAATTATAAACCCTAAAAATTCCTTGAGCGACAAGGGAAATCGATATTTCGCATTTTCCTCTGAAAAAAGAATTCCTTCAATTGTGGTCTTATTAATAGAAGTTTTCTGTAAAAATAATTTTGTCGTAATTTTACCGAGGAAAATCGATTTTTCGCATTTTCCTCTGAAAAAAGAATTCCTTCAATTGTGGTCTTATTAATAGAAGTTTTCTGTAAAAATAATTTTATGGAAATTGTATAATTTACCGAGAGGCCCTAGAAAATGGTGTTAAATAGGAACAAAACTGAACCATTTGAATCAGCATATCTGAAAACCCTAAGAACTATAGTCCTATGGAATTATAAACCCTAAGAAATCATTGAGCAACAAGAAAAATTAATTTTTAGTATTTTCCTCTGAAAAAAATTCCTTCAATTGTTGTATTATTAATATAAGTTTTCTGTGAAAATGTATTTTTAGCAATTTCATACATGACCGAAAGGCCTTAGAAAATGGTGTTAGATAGATAAAAAACTGAACCATTTGAATCGGCATATCTGACAACCCTAAGAACTATATTACTACAGAATTACAAACCCTAAGAATTCCTTGAGCAACAAGGAAAATCAATTTTTCGCATTTTCCTTTGAAAAAGAATTCCTTCAATTGTGGTCTTATTAATAGAAGTTTTCTGCGAAAATAAACGTGTGGCAATTTCAAACGTTTCTAAGAGGGCCTATAAAATGGTGTTTAATGAAAATAAAAACTGAACCATTTGAATTTGTATATCTGAAAACCTTAAGAACTATATTTTTATAGAATATACTTTTTCTACTTTTAAAACTGGTTATGCATGTTTTCGGATACCGGTCTGAAAGTCAGTCAATCTGTATAATCTGGAACAATGACATGATTTAGTCTCTCAGGCTGTATGCTCTGTATTCTATAGCTTTCAAATGCCCTGTAGGATGAATAAATTATGTCCTGGTTGGACCTCATGATAGGTCACTACTGGTCGCCCCCCTCATATACGTAATAATTTCTGTTCATTTTCATTTTTGATGTTGTTCCTCACTTCCAGTTGAAGATACCCGTTTTTTAATTTAATGTTTGATCTTTTTTTTTAAATCCCGGGAAGTCCAGCTTCCCCTCTATGGAAAATTCCTTCCCCTCACGGCAAATCCCTCCATTTCAAGTTTTTCCCTCAGAGGATCCCCCCGCCAGGAAAAGTCCCCCCAAACACTTCCATTCTTGCTGAAAATTTCCCCTGGAAAATTTCTTGCAGGCGATTAAAAAAAAATTCTTAGCCCACTTTTATTTCATAAAGACTTTTATTTCTGATTGTTTTTAAAATAATGGCGAAAATTCCCCTCCTTAGAAATTTGTTCGAAAAAATCCCCCCCCCCCTAGTAGAAAGGGGGCAGAAAATTTTCTCTGGAGAATTTATCCTGTGAAAAACTCCCCATAGAGAATTTTTCCGATGGAAAATCCCCTCCCCTACCTACAGAAAGATAATCTAGACAATTTCAACCCGGATAAATATTTTCCCGGACAATATCCATTAATATATCCACGTATAAAATTGGGTCGACGAAGACAAAGTAAGACAAATAAAAAACATTTTGTATAGGAATCCTGGCAAATTCCTGCAGCACAAAATTTCCCTTGGAAAGCTCACCCCCCGGAAACTTTCCTCTCCACGGAGAATTATCCCCGTAGAAAATCCCCTCGCAGAAAATCCCCCCTAAAAGTGTCGGTATACTTTCCAATAAGACATACTATATGTAAACAATGGGTGAATTTTTTGACTAACAAAGCTTTTGCCCAGGGGCTGTGGGGGTTATGTTATCCTCAAAGACATATTTACTGGGCTTTTCAACTATGCTGAACAAAATGGCTATATGAGAATTTTGATCGGGTAACACTTAGGAACGAAGGTGGGTGGGAGGGGAGTCAGTTGCCCTCCAATCTTTTTAGTCACTTATAAAGGGCACTAGAACCTTTAATTTCTGTTTGACCGAGCCCTTTCTTAATATTCTAGGACTATTGGGCGGGTACGATAACCCCTGGGGAAAAAAATAATAAATAATAAACACACATTCCTGATCTTTCTTCTAGAAAAAAATACAAAATTCTACATCTTTGCAAATGTGAACTTGAAACTGCTACAATAGGGTTATCGGATACGCTAAATCTGATGATGTAAATTGCATTAATATTCCTTGACCTTTAAGGGGTGTTCCCCTCTTTTTCAAAAATCAGGCAAATTTTTGTCAGGCTCGTAACTTTTTATGGGTAAACTAAATTAATTAAGTTTAAGCAAATACTTAACGATTACTAATACACAAACCAAACTTAATGATTTGTACATATTGGGAATCAACATAATAAGCCGATTCTTTTGATATATCTATTAATATCAAAATTTCGTTTTTTAGAGTTTTGGTTACTATTGAGGTGCATCGCTCCTTACTTACAGTTCGTTACCACGAACTATCTGATACGTAAAGCCAAAGCAGATAAGGTTAAAAGTGACATGAGTGTGTAAAACCTGTAAAAACCTGATGTAAAAACCTGGTTTACAAAAACCTTTTATTAAAGAAAAAACAACTTGTTCTGAATTAATAAAATATAGCGTTTGAATAGTATTGATTGTGTTGGAGCACAAGTATTGCCAAAAAGTAGGTTAGAAGTGGAAAAGAAATTTACGCCGATGTAAAAAACAGGCTTAGGAGAATTATAAAAGAAAAAGAACTTGTTCTGAATTAATAAAATAATAGCTTTTGAATAGTATTGCTTGCTGTTGGGGTTTACATCAAGTCAAAAAAGTAATGTTGTGAGTGTAAAATAATGTCCACACCAATGTAAAAAAGCAGATTTAGAAGGAGTATAAAGAAAATAGTTTGTTGTGAATTAATATTCGTAAATCCGAAAAAAGTAAGGTTAAGAGTGAAAAGGGTGTGTATGCCAAGTTAATAGAGCCTATTTATAAAATAAAGCCTCTTGAATAGTATTGCTTGGTGTTGGGGCATTCGTAAAGTCAAAAAAGTTATGTTGAGGGCTGGGTGAAATAAGGTGAGCACTCCAATGTAAAAAAAAAAAACAGATTTAAGACGACTATAAAGATGAGAACTTGTTCTGAATTAATATACATAAAGCCAAAAAGGATAAATTTAAAACTGAAAACGGAGTGCACGCCAATGTAAAAATCAGGTTTACAAAAACACTTTATTAAAGAAAAAAGAACTTTTTCTGAAGTAATAAAATAAAGCCTTTTGAACATCATTGGCTGCTTTTGGTATACGTAAAGGCAAAAAGTAAGTTTAGAAGTGGAAAACAACTGTATGCCAATTAAAAAACAGGCTTAGGAGGAATACAAAGAAACGAAGTTAAATAATATAAGCTTCCTTTATTGATTTCCACAACATCCTCGAAAAAGAATTAACGCCCTTGCCACTTAAAAACGATCATAAATTAATTAAAATGGCCCAACAAATTCGTACAATAATTCAGACTAAAAACGAACAGAATTTACTTTCAATTATTAAACGAAACCCAAAATGAACAGAAACTAAACCGAATAATTACATCAAGCTTAAAGATAACAGATGGATCATTGGGGCCTAATATCCTAATAGGTCATGATATAAATCCTTAATAAATCCTAGAATTAGTAGAAATATAAATAAATAATCTTTTCAAAGCTAAAACGAACATAAATCACCACAAAGAAAAGCAGGGCTACTGCCCCCTAAGCAATCTTAAATCTCCATAGACTTATATATGCTGTACTGAAGACGATTTGTACTTCGTTTTCAATAATGTGGAAATAACACTTTTGCCTTTAAAAGTTTAGGAAACGGTAACCCTACCATCTCAAATAAGCTGACTAATGATATTTTCTGATGTTTCTAAAATTAAAAAAAATACTACTTTGCTGAAACACAAATCTCACGAAAAAGAAAAAAAAAACCGGATGTTCTTTTAGGAGCAGAAAAGTCATTAGGGAGCCTGGAAGAAAAAAGGATATTTATTAGGCTTTCAATAGTCTTTCACTAGCCATAATATTGATGTTTCTGTGCATACAATTTAAATTCTCAAAAAAGTCTTACCAGCTCAGTTTCAAGTAAAACCATAGTTTTTCCCTTTACGGTCCAATCCTTCCATAATGAAATAACTGTATGATTACTTACATATATATATATATATATATATATATATATATATATATATATATATATATATATATATATATATATATATATATATATATATATATATATATATATATATATATATATATATATATATATATATATATATATATATATATATATATATATATATATATATATATATGTTAACTGCAACCTTTATAAGAATTTCACTTACGCTAAAGCTTAAGTTCCTAATAACATTAGCATTTCAAAGAAAACAAATCGTCCCATGTATATGGGAGAGCGTTGTATAGTTTTTTTTTAATTTTCTTCCATCATTAATCATACATTTCTCCAGTAAATATTTTTATAAGCCAGATCGAACATAACTTACCAACAGCTTTTCCTGCATATTTTCTTCTGAAGGATGAATGCTTCGACATGCCCATTTACTTGCATCGTCGTAAGAGCCTTGATTCCACCACCTTCGAGCAGCATCGAGACAGCAATCACCGTAGTGGACACATTCTTTGTCACAGTGGCAAGGAGATGCACCAAACCTTACAGTTAATCGATAATCAGTAATTTATATCTATCATGGTGGTCAAAGTAATGAAAATTAGAAAATAGCCTTGTTTAACCATAAACTCCACAAACTCACAGTGGTTGAGCTTGAAAAGTCATACCACTGATCCCCACTCCAAGCCAAGAAATTGACAGCACTAGGGTTCAAACCCATTCCAAAGCACATGGATGCAAGTCCAGCTTGTAAAATTCTTCCTGGTTTTCTCTCTCTTTCCTTTTGCTCTCGGAGACCAACTTGTGTTTTCGCTCTAATCAGTTTCTTATAGGGCTAATCTTACAAATGATCAGTGCTGACCATTGTAAAACAATCTTTTTCGCTACTATTATTACTACCTCTATTACTCCTACTGCCACTAAAGATAAGGCTACTACTATTAATTTTACTGTTACTACTACTACTGCTGCTACTAAAGCTAAAAAATTTGTAAAATATTGAAACTGTAACTGTATGGAGGTAAACCAAAACACACTATGCTCACAGAGGCTGTCAAGAGGGAACTTTGATGGTATTTCAGGATACTTTGATGGTATTAAGTTTAAACTTTCAGTGTGTGTTGAAGGGGATGCTGAAGGAACCAAAGATGCTAAGTTCATACTGTTACTAATGATACAACAATTACTGCTACTACGCAAGGTAAGAGTATTAAGGTGATTCTATCGGGGCTGCTTCTATTGCTACTTTTGCTCTTACAATTTAAATAAATCAAAATAGTGTAAAGCGGAATCAGGTTGTCAAAGAGCATAGATAGAATTTTTTGGGAATGATATTGTTTTTTTTTTCAGGTGAACTTGAGGAAGTATAAAGTTAAATTAAACAATTCTATACGTGTCTGGATTAAACATTGGTCAAAAGGTTCTCCAACATACACATAGCAAGCTAAACTATGGATTCTTATAGAAAAAACCGAAAAGATATAAAACATTTTTTTCCATGCTTAAGACTATGTCAATAAAAAACGAACAGAAATTGATTTAAAAACGTTTCCAAAATGAGCTAAAACCAAAAATGAGCTAAAACTATTTTTGATTTAAAAACCAAAAATGAGGAAAAATAAAGTCAAATAAATTTCCAAGCGTAAAATTACGACAAATCACGAAACTACGGATTCTTATAGAATTAAATAAAAACAGTTTTTTTAACTGGAAGTAAGGAGCGACATTGAAACTTAAAACGAATAGAAATTATTCCGTATATGAAAGGGGCTGTCCCTCCTCAACGCCTCGCTCTTTACGCAAAAGTTTTTTATTGTTTTAAAAAATAAAGTTGTGTGAGAGAGTTAAAAGTTAGCATAAAGAGGGAGGCGTCGAGGAGGGGACAGCCCCTTTCATATACGGAACAATTTCTGTTAGTTTTAAGTTTTAATCTCGCTCCTAACTTTCAGTTAAAAAAAACTTGTTTTTTTCATTTAATTTCTGAACGTTTTTGAATTAATACAGCTTTTATTTTGGCTCACCGTACATGAATAATTAGAATGAAATTTGCATAATAATTTTATTGTTTTGGTTAAATCGCTTTCTCGAAATTTTGTTATGACGTAACTTACAAATTAACTTACGTAACGAACTTCTATATTTGTTACAAACTTCTATATTTGTTTCTATACTTCTATATTGTTATTTATTACGTATATTATTGAGTTAACCCTAGTCAATATCTCGCTCTTTACGCTAAAGTTCGAATTTTGTTCGAATCACAAACCCCTGAATCACAAAGGCCGCTTAAATAGAATAGATAGCTCTTTTGAAAGTACTAAAAAAATTTAGCGTAAAGGGCGAGATATTGAATAAGGGGTGAACCCTTCATATACGGAACAATTTCTGTTTGTTTTAAGTTTTAATGTTGCTCCTTACTTTCAGTTGAAAAAAAAATTATATTTAATTTCTGATCGTTTTTAAATAATGCTGGGAAACCCGGCAACCCCTTCATAAGAATGTCCCTTCCCCCACAGAGACATCCTCCATGGAAAGATCCTCCCCCATAAACACATCCTCCGACCCCCCCCCCCACCAGAAAAAACATCCCTCCTGAAACGTCTGTATACTTCCAATTTACCAATACTATATAAACAATGGGCAAAGTTCATAACTTGCAGCCCTTCCCCCGGGAACTGTGGGGGATTAAGTCATTCTCAAAGACATATTTATTAGATTTTCGACAATGCTGAACAAAATGGCTATCTCAAAATTTTGATTGAGTTGCTTCGAGAAAAAAATGAGCGGGGGAGGGGGGCGAGTTGCCTTCCATTTTTTTGGTCCCTTAAAAAGGGCACTAGAACTTTTAATTTCCGTTCAGATGAGCTCTCTTATGATATTCTAGGATTACTTGATCGGACTAGTGGGGTTCTCTAATACGCTGAATCTGATGGTGTGATTTTCATTAAAGTTCTATGACTTTTAGGGGCTGTTTCCTCCTTTTTTCGAAAATAAGGCAAATTTTCTAAGGCACCTAACTTTTGATGGGTAAGACTAAACTTAATGAAATATATATATTTTAAATCAGCATAAAAATTTGATTCTATTGATGTATCTATTGGTATCAAAATTACGGTTTTTAGAGTTTTGGTTACTATTGAGCCGGATCGCTGCTTACTTACAGTTCGTTACCATGAACTGTTTGAAACTGAAAAGATGTGAAATATTTTTTGTTTCGACGAAAAAGACTATTTCAATGAACAACGAGCAGAAATTAATTTAAACATTTTTCTGCAAAACAAGATTTTCCAAGAAAAATAAAGAATTCCATTGAAGAAAAAATGAGCAAAAATAAAGTCAAATAATCTTCCAAGCGTAATGTACCCCAAATCACCAACAATAAATAAATGAAACCCAAAACGAACAGAAATTATAATAAATAACCCAGCCAAACACAAAACCAGTAAAAATTCCATGAGTAGGCCTGACAACCTCGCGCCTTCTCGAGTCTAGAATATAATTTGCGCTTTGCTGAAAACAAAATACATTTTAATGTTTTCACTTTTTCGACTTTATTGAATAGAATGATCAAAAGCTTTAAGGAATAAATATCAGTAAATCTATATTCAACTGACAATCCACGGTCATTTGTTTGTTTTTAGGTTCTTTTTCAGTAAATTGAAAATTATTTTATGGTCTTGAGAAGGCATGGGAGTTGTCAGCCCTGCACATGTAAGTTTTGCTTGTTTTAAGTTTGGCTCGGTTATTTATTGTAATTTCTGTTCGTTTTGGGTTTTATTTATTTACTGACGGTGATTTGTGGTAGTTTTACGCTTGGAAGATTATTTGACTTAATATCTGCTCATTTATGGTTCAGTGGAGCTCTTTACTTTTCTTTGAAAAACTTGTTTTGTGGATTTTTTTTAGTTAATTACCGGAAAAGAACAAATTAATATGGATTTGACAGTTTAATGTATACTGATATTCAGTCCTGAAGGGGAAGTTGAATGGAAATAAATTCTTTTAGCTGTGACGTCCAAGAGCGGATTTTCGTTTCTTTTCCGCTGTTTCCTATTGCTTAAAAGAGTTCAATCAGTTTAGATTATATTTTCAGTTGTTTCGAATAGGTTTTGAATTCATGATTGTCCGAAATTCTTCCTACTGATTTTTGACGTGTTTCCTGTTGTATTTATTGCAAAAAGACCTAGTTGACGAAAGTCATACTAATAAAAGCAATGAAATGGTGACTTTTTCTTATTGTTCATTTTTCATCTGGATTGTCTTATCTAAGACAGCTGAAAGAAAATCCATTAATTTTCCCCCAAAGAAAACTTCAACCTTGCAAACTTATATCGAGTCTGGATGTATCGCATACTCATCCATCTCAATTTTTCAGTCAGCTCTCTTTGCGGTTTAAAAGAAAATTGCTTGGCATGATAAACTGAAATAAATAGCGATTTAAAAAAGAGAAAAGAGAAAAGGCAAAAGAAGGCAAAAGAGAAAAAGAGCTTTCAGAAGTTTAGAATTTCTTAATTGAGCCAGACATTTTATTAAGTCGATATTGTTTCTAAAAATGTTCCCAATTAGGTTCGGCAGTGTAGTATTATTTTCAGAAAAACACTCTGGTGTTATGTCCAAAGAGTGAAGCAATTTCGCCGTCATGTTATCGATTCTGAAACCCTACTCATACAGAAGTAGTAACCTATCTAGTACTTTCAATTACACATGAAAATATACATTGAAATTGCTGTTGTTTTCAATTACACATGAAAATATACATTGGAATTGCTGTTGTTTTCAATTACGCATGAAAATATACATTGGACTTGCGCAAGAAAAACCCATGGTAGTGTCATGAATTCTATGGAAGCTATAGCAAGGCTGGTTTGGTGGGTATAATCTGGTTTGGTGGGTATAGTCTGGTTTAGTTTTTCAAAGAGAGTGAGTATTTAACATTTTTGCAAAAAGGGATAAGGAATTCGCAAATTGGACACTATGAACGATATTAATTAATGTTTTGAATAATAGGAGTGTGAATGATTCTAATTAGTGATTGGATTGTATGACGGTGGAAAAAAAAGGATTAAACTGATTAACAGTGAAGGTAACCCGAAGGGGTTGTTAACTCAGGTAATTTGTTATAAATTTGAAACAACATCAGTCTATGAAAATGGCTAACGACGATAGAATGACATTGTGAGTTGACCTAGCTTTACCTCTCCGATGTGTCAATTTTGGAGGGAAAATCAAAAATACTCAGAATCGAAAATAAATGGGATCTGCCTCAAGGGGAAGGCTCAGAGGCCCTGCGTTCCCCATTTCTGAGGGCAGGAGAGGGGGGGAGGGTCAATTTTGGAAGGAAAACCAAAAATGCTCAGAATCGAAAATAAATGGGATCTGCCTCAAAGTAAGGCTCAGAGGCCCTTCGATCCCAAATTTTCGAGGGCAGGGGATGGGGGAGGGTCAATTTTGGAGGGCAAACCAAAAATGCTCAGAATCAAAAATAAAGGGGATCTGCCTCAAGGGCAAGGCTCAGAGGCCCCTCCCTCCTCCATTTCTGAGGGCAGGGGAGAGGGGGAGTCAATCTTGGAGGTAAAACCAAAAATAATCAGAATCGAAAATAAACGGGATCTGCCTCAAGGGGAAGGCTCAGAGGCCCTTCGTTCACCCCTTTCTGAGGGCAGGGGAGGGGGGAGGGTCAATTTTGGAAGGGAAAAAAAACTCAGAAAGTTCATTTTGAATTTCCTTCATTGAAATGCAAGAGTTGGAATATTTCAGTAGTGTTTTGTTGTGCTTTACCTTGTCACAGTTACATTCTCTTAATTTTTCAAAGTTCATTTTGGATTTCTTTAGTTGAAATGCAAGAGTTGTAATATTTCAGTAGTGACTTGTTGTGATTTACCTTGTCACAGTTACATTCTCTTGATTTTTCGAAGTTCATTTTGAATTTCTGTCGTGAAATGCAAGAGTTGGAATATTTCAGTAGTGTTTTGTTGTGCTTTACCTTGTCATAGTTACATTCTGTTGATTTTCATAGTTCATTTTGAATTTCTTTCATTGAAATGCAAGAGTTGGAATATTTCAGTAGTGTTTTGTTGTGCTTTACCTTATCACAGTTACATTCTCTTAATTTTTCAAATTTCATTTTGAATTTCTTTCGTGAAATGCAAGAGTTGGAATATTTTTTTCAAAGTTCATTTTGAATTTCTGTCGTGAAATGCAAGAGTTGGAATATTTCAGTAGTGTTTTGTTGTGCTTTACCTTGTCACAGTTACATTCTGTTGATTTTCATAGTTCATTTTGAATTTCTTTCATTGAAATGCAGGAGTTGGAATATTTCAGTACTGTTTTGTTGTGCTTTACCTTATCACAGTTACATTCTCTTAATTTTTCAAATTTCATTTTGAATTTCTTTCGTGAAATGCAAGAGTTGGAATATTTCAGTAGTGACTTGTTGTGCTTTACCTTGTCACAGTTACATTTTCTTGATTTTTCGAAGTTCATTTTGAATTTCTGTCGTGAAATGCAAAAGTTGGAATATTTCAGTAGTGACTTGTTGTGCTTTACCTTGTCACAGTTACATTCTCTTGATTTTTTGAAGTTCATTTTGAATTTCTGTCGTGAAATGCGTGAGTTGGAATATTTCAGTAGTGTTTTGTTGTGCTCTACCTTGTCACAGTTACATTTTCTTAATTTTTCAAAGTTCATTTTGAATTTCTTTCGTGAAATGCAAGAATTGGAATATTTCAGTAGTGTCTTGTCGTGGTTTATCTTGTCACAGCTACATTCTCATGATTTTTCAAACTTCATTTTGAATTTCCGTCGTGAAATGCAACAGTTGGAATATTTCAGTAGTGACTTGTTGTGCTTTACCTTGTCAGAGTTACATTCTCTTGATTTTTCTAAGTTCATTTTGAATTTCTGTCGTAAAATGCCAGAGTTGGAATATTTCAGTAGTGAATTGTTGTGCTTTACCTTGTCAGAGTTACATTCTCTTGATTTTTCGAAGTTCATTTTGAATTTCTCTCGTAAAATGAAAGAGTTGGAATATTTCAGTAGTTTTTTGTTGTGCTTTACCTTGTCACAGTTAAATTCTTTTGATTTTCATAGTTCATTTTGAATTTTTTTCATTTAAATGCAAGAGTTGGAATATTTCAGTAGTGTTTTGTTGTGCTTTACCTTGTCACAGTTACATTCTCTTAATTTTTCAAAGTTCATTTTGGATTTCTTTCGTTGAAATGCAAGAGTTAGAATATTTCAGTAGTGACTTGTTGTGCTTTACCTTGTCACAGTTACATTCTTTTGATTTTTTGAAGTTCATTTTGAATTTCTGTCGTGAAATGCAAGAGTTGGAATATTTCAGTAGTTTTTTGTTGTGCTTTACCATTTCACAGTTACATTCTATTGATTTTCATAGTTCATTTTGAATTTCTGTCGTGAAATGCAAGAGTTGGAATATTTCAGTAGTGACTTGTTGTGCTTTACCATGTCACAGTTACATTCTCTTGATTTTTCGAAGTTCATTTTGAATTTCTGTCGCAAAATGCAAGATTTGGAATATTTCAGTAGTGACTTGTTGTGCTTTACCTTGTCACAGTTTTTTTCTCTTGATTTTTCGAAGTTCATTTTGAATTTATGTCGTAAAATGCAAGAGTTGGAATATTTCAGTAGTGACTTGTTGTGCTTTACAATGTCACAGTTACATTCTCTTGATTTTTCGAAGTTCATTTTGAATTTCTGTCGCAAAATGCAAGATTTGGAATATTTCAGTAGTGTTTTGTTGTGCTTTACCTTGTCACAGTTACATTCTGTTGATTTTCATAGTTCATTTTGAATTTCTTTCTTTGAAATGCAAGAGTTGAAATATTTCAGTAGTGTTTTGTTGTGCTTTACATTGTCACAGTTACATCCTCTTAATTTTTCAAAGTTCATTTTGAATTTCTTTCGCGAAGTGCAAGAATTGGAATATTTCAGTAGTGTCTTGTGGTGGTTTACCTTGTCACAGATACATTCTCATGATTTTTCAAAGTTCATTTTGTATTTCTTTCTTTTAAATGCAATAATTGTACTATTTCAGTAGTGACTTGTTGTGATTTACCTTGTCACAGTTACATTCTCTTGATTTTCGAAGTTCATTTTGAATTTCTGTCGTGAAATGCTAGAGTTGGAATATTTCAGTAGTGTTTTGTTGTGCTTTACCTTGTCACAGTTACATTCTGTTGATTTTCATAGTTCATTTTGAATTTCTTTCATTGAAATGCAAGAGTTGGAATATTTCAGTATTTTTTTGTTGTGCTTTACCTTGTCACAGTTACATTCTCTTAATTTTTCAAATTTCATTTTGAATTTCTGTCGTGAAATGCAAGAGTTGGAATATTTCAGTAGTGACTTGTTGTGCTTTACCTTGTCACAGTTACATTCTCTTGATTTTTCAAAGTTCATTTTGAAATGTGAAACTTAAGTCCAGTTTTTGATACTCATAATGATGAGGTCTGATGATTCTAATTCAATATTTTTTCCATAAAAACAGACTATTTTTTTAAAACTTCGAAATTATTCAACTTTATTTATTTTTTATCTTTTTTTTTGTACGTATCTTAAAATGACAAAATATGCCTACGGCTCTAACA
Source organism: Artemia sp. Qi Xiang Cuo (assembly GCF_049724085.1). Lineage (NCBI taxonomy): Eukaryota > Metazoa > Arthropoda > Branchiopoda > Anostraca > Artemiidae > Artemia > Artemia sp. Qi Xiang Cuo. Next base: position 23,331,006 of record NC_142813.1, read on the forward strand.
ATTGTACTCTATTATTGGTCAGAGATACGATGTGGCTTTCCCATTGGTATTCTATGATCCGGTTATTGACACATCCAAGTATATTGCATGTTTTAAATCAGTATTTTGTACGCAGTGGAACGATAAACCCATAAGTCATATCTTAAAAAAAAAGTAAAGATGGAGAATTTTAATAAAGTGTTTTCACATAACAAGGTTATTGTAGCATTGAATACCGACAAGGAGAAGTATTTAAACTATGAAACAGGTACAAGTAGTAGCACTATTGGAAATGTATGCATGCATTGTCATGACAGTAAGGAATTAAATTTATTTGGAATAGCGAAAAAATTCAACTCTTATGTTGGTGGTTATGCGAGATTGAGATCTCCAGAGATGATTGCACTCAAAGAGAATGCCAAAATAAAAATAATCGTTGATGATTGAGGACAACTCCTTGCTACTGTCGCAGGTAACACATTACCTACTGATACATCCAATCGTCAGCTTTCGGGTATTAGTATTCAACGGAAGGTCAATAAAAGAAAGGCCTACTCTTCTAGTAATATCGTAAACCATATCTTGTCTACGTGCCGAAACTGTTACCTATGTAAAAATAATGTGATAATAGACAGTGAAATTGCCAGAAAAATAAAAAGGGCATTGTCAGAAAATATCACTATGGAATATAAAGATGAATTGATGAAAAACAAAGCACCAGCAAACGTTACTGTCATTGATCAAACAGTCAATGAACCAAATAATACCAAAGACGAAAAGTATATTGAGCCTGTTGATGAGACACCAGTAAAAATTGTGTATGACTCTAAATGGAATACTGATTATTCTACTGATTATGAACTAAGAGAAGACAATAGCTACAATATCAAGAGAGAACATGGTGAACTATTTTATGGAACAGATTCAAAATGTCCAAAGTTAATCATTGATATTAATAATGCATCATAATATATTTTTGTATTATTATTCTACATAGCATTATCTCATTAAAAATATATTATGCATTACCTTGTTATGTGTTCATTATTTTTAGAGTAAGCTAGCATATCAAACGTTTAGAATGTCTATTAAAATATCGGAGATGTAAGAAAAGGAATTTGCATTCATCTATTGTCAGACACATGGGATAACATTGACAAAATCTAGCTATCAGAATGAATAAATTCTTTATCAACATCCGTTGTTGGATATGTTATTATGTCATTATGAAAAATTTTAAGTAAGTAGGTAAGTAAGTAATTAAGAAGGTAAGTAAGTAACAATCTCTTTATTTATTTTACCTCTTGGAAAGACAATACAAAAATTTGATTCATTAAATTATGAAAAAAAATTGAACAAAATCTTTATTAACATTCCTTATCCATTGAAGTCGCTTCTTAGACATTCAATACAGCAATTTCACAAAATCTAAGTACCAGATTGATTAAGTTCTATATCAACATCCATGTCTTGGATACATGCGGATGAAATTGACAAAATCTAAGGGTTAGAGTGAATAAATTTTATTTATCAACATCTTTTGTCAGATACATCGAATAACATTGACAGAATCTAAGTGTCAGAGTGAATAATTTATTTTTTATCAACATCTTTTATCAGTTACAACAATTATAAATAACAAAATCTAAATATCAGAGTGAATAAATTCTTTTTCAGCATCCTTTGTTGGATATTTTTAATAAAATATGCAAGGTCGACATAGCTTTATTTCATTTTTTAAGGTTAATTTAGGCGAGGGTACGTGCGCGCCCGTAACCTTACCGAAATTAACCTTTAAAAATTAAATAAATCTCGGTCGACTTTGCATATTTTATTCAACATATACAACAAAGGATGTTGAAAAAGCATTTATTCACTCTGATATTTAGATTTTGTTATTTATAATTGTTGTAACTGATAAAAGATGTTGATAAAAAATAAATTATTCACTCTGACACTTAGATTCTGTCAATTTTATTCGATGTATCTGACATAAGATGTTCATAAATAAGATTTATTCCCTCTAACACTTAGATTTTGTCAATTTCATCCCCATGTATCCGAGAAATGGATGTTGATATAGAATTTAATCAATCTGATACTTAGATTTTGTGAAATTGTTGTATTGACTGTCTAGGAAGCGACTTCAATCCATAAAGAATGTTAATAAAGAATTTGTTCAATTTTTTTTCATAATTTCCTGAATCAAATTTTTGTATTGTGTATCCAAGAGGTTAATTCAAGAAAGAGTTTGTTACTTACTTACCTACTTAATTACTTACTTACCTACTTACTTAAAAAATTTTCATAATGGCATAAAAACATATCCAACAACGGATGTTGATAGAGAATTTATTCATTCTGATAGCTAGATTTTGTCAATGTTATCCCATGTGTCTAACAATAGATGTATGCAAATTCCTTTTCTTACATCTCCGATGTTTTAATAGACATTCTAAACGTTTGATATGCTAGCTTACTCTAAAAATAATGAACACATAACAAGGTAATGCATAATATATTTTTAATGAAATAATGCTATGTAGAATATTAGTACAAAAATATATTATGATACATTATTAATATCAATGATTAACTTTGAACATTTTGAATCTGTTCCATAAAATAGTTCACCATGTTCTCTCTTGATATTGTAGCCATTGTCTTCTCTTAGTTCATAATCAGTAGAATAATCAGTATTCCATTTAGAGTCATACACAATTTTTACTGGTGTCTCATCAACAGGCTCAATATACTTTTCGTCTTTGGTATTATTTGGTTCATTGACTGTTTGATCAATGAAAGTAACGTCTGCTGGTGCTTTGTTTTCCATCGATTCATCTTTGTATTCCATAGCCATATTTCCTGCCAATGCCCTTTTTATTTGTCTGGTAATTTCACTGTCAATTATCACATTATTTTTATATAGGTAACAGTTTTGGCACGTAGACACGATATGGTTTACGATATTAGAAGAAGAGTAGGGCTTTCTTTTGTTGACCTTCCGTTGAATGCTAATACCCGAAAGCTGACGATTGGTTGTATCAGTAGGTAATTTGCTACCTGCAACAGTAGCAAGGAGTTGTGCTCTATCATCAACGATTATTTTTATGTTGGTATTCTCTTTGAGTGCCATCATCTCTGGAGATCTAAATCTCGCATAACCACTAACATAAGAGTTGAATTTTTTTGGTATTCCAAAGAAATTTAATTCCTTACTGTCATGACGATGCATGCATACATTTCCAATAGTGCTACCACTTGTACTTGTTTCATAGTTTAAATACTTCTCCTTGTCGGCATTCAATGCTACAATAACCTTGTTATTTGAACACACTTTATTAAAATGCTCCATCTTCACTCTTTTTTTTAAGATCTGACTTATGTGTTTATCGTTCCACTGCGTAAAAAATACTGATTTAATACATGTAATAGACTAGGTAGTGTCAATAACCGGATCATAGAATACCAATGGGAAAGCCACATCGTATCTCTGACCAATAATAGAGTACAATTGTTAGAGCCGTAGGCATATTTTGTCATTTTAAGATACATACAAAAAAAAGATAAAAAATAAATAAAGTTGAATAATTTCGAAGTTTTAAAAAAATAGTCTGTTTTTATGGAAAAAATATTGAATTAGAATCATCAGTCCTCATCATTATGAGTATCAAAAACTGGACTTAAGTTTCACATTTCAAAATGAACTTCGAAAAATCAAGAGAATGTAACTGTGACAAGGTAAAGCACAACAAGTCACTACTGAAATATTCCAACTCTTACATTTCACGACAGAAATTCAAAATTAAATTTGAAAAATTAAGAGAATGTAACTGTGATAAGGTAAAGCACAACAAAACACTACTGAAATATTCCAACTCTTGCATTTCAATGAAAGAAATTCAAAATGAACTATGAAAATCAACAGAATGGAACTGTGACAAGGTAAAGCACAACAAAACACTACTGAAATATTCCAACTCTTGCATTTCATGACAGAAATTCAAAATGAACTTCGAAAAATCATGAGAATGTAACTGTGACAGGGTAAAGCACAACAAGTCACTACTGAAATAATCTAACTCTTGCATTTCAATGAAAGAAAACAAAAATGAACATTGAAGAATCATGAGAATGTAGCTGTGACAAGGTAAACCACGACAGGACACTACTGAAATATTCCAATTCTTGCATTTCACGAAAGAAATTCAACATGAACTTTGAAAAATTAAGAGAATGTAACTCTGACAAGGTAAAGCACAACAAAACACTACTTAAATATTCCAACTCTTGCATTTCAATGAAAGAAATTCAAAATGAACTATGAAACTCAATAGAAAGTAACTGTGACAAGGTAAAGCACAACAAAACACTACTGAAATATTCCAACTCTTGCATTTCACGACAGAAATTCAAAATGAACTTCTAAAAATCAAGAGAATGTAACTGTGAAAAGGTAAAGCACAACAAGTCACTACTGAAATATTCCAACTCTTGCATTTCAACGAAAGAAATCCAAAATGAACTTTGAAAAATCATGAGAATGTAGCTGTGATAAGGTAAACCACGACAAGACACTACTGAAAAATTCCAAGTCTTGCACTTCGCGAATTAAATTAAAAATTAAAATTTAAAAATCAAGTGAATGTAACTGTTACTATGTAAAGCACAAGAAAACACTACTGGAATATTCCAACTCTTGCATTTCAATTAAATAAATTAAAAATGAACTATGAAAATCAACAGAATGTAACTGTGACAAGGTAAAGCACAACAAAACACTACTGAAATATTCCAACTCTTGCATTTTACGACAAAAATTCAAAATGAACTTCGAAAAATCAAGAGAAAGTAACTGTGACTAGGTAAAGCACAACAAGTCACTACTGAAATATTCCAACTCTTGTATTTTACGACAGAAATTCAAAATGAACTTCGAAAAATCAGGAGAATGTAACCGTGACAAGGTAAAGCACAAGTCACTACTGAAATATTCCAACTCTTGCATTTCACGACAGAAATCCAAAATGAACTTTGAAAAATCATGAGAATTTAGCTGTGACAAGGTAAACCACGACAAGACACTACTGAAATATTCCAATTCTTGCATTTCACGAAAGAAATTCAAAATGAACTTTGAAAAATTAAGAGAATGTAACTGTGACAAGGTAAAGCACAACAAAACACTACTGAAATATTCCAACTCTTGCATTTCAATGGAAGAAATTCAAAATGAACTATGAAAATCAATAGAATGTAACTGTGACAAGGTAAAGCACAACAAGTCACTACTGAAATATTCCAACTCTTGCATTTCAACGAAAGAAATCCAAAATGAACTTTGAAAAATCATGAGAATGTAGCTGTGACAAGGTAAACTACGACAAGACACTACTGAAATATTCCAATTCTTGCACTTCGCGAAAGAAATTCAAAATGAACTTTGAAAAATTAAGAGGATGTAACTGTGACAATGTAAAGCACAACAAAACACTACTGAAATATTCTAACTCTTGCATTTCAATGAAAGAAATTCAAAATGAACTATGAAAATCAACAGAATGTAACTGTGACAAGGTAAAGCACAACAAAACACTACTGAAATATTCCAACCCTTGCATTTTACGAGAGAAATTCAAAATGAACTTCGAAAAATCAAGAGAATTTAACTCTGACAAGGTAAAGCACAACAAGTCACTACTGAAATATTCCAACTCTTGCATTTTACGACAGAAATTCAAAATGAACTTCGAAAAATCAAGAGAATGTAACTGTGACAAGGTAAAGCACAACAAGTCACTACTGAAATATTCCATCTCTTGAATTTCAGGACAGAAATTCAAAAAGAACTTTGAAAAATCATGAGAATGTAGCTGTGACAAGATAAACCACGACAAGACACTACTAAAATATTCCAATTCTTGCATTTCACGAAAGAAATTCAAAATGAGCTTTGAAAAATTAATATAATGTAACTGTGATAAGGTAAAGCACAACAAAACACTACTGAAATATTCCAACTCTTGCATTTCAATGAAAGAAATTCAAAATCAACTATGAAAATCAACAGAATGTAACTGTGACAAGGTAAAGCACAACAAAACACTACTGAAGTATTCCAACTCTTGCATTTCAACGAAAGAAATTCAAATTGAACTATGAAAATCAATTGAATGTAACTGTGACAAGGTAAAGCACAACAAAACACTACTGAAATATTCCAACTCTTGCATTTCACGACAGAAATTCAAAATGAACTTCGAAAAATCAAGAGAATGTAACTGTGACAAGGTAAAGCACAACAAGTCACTACTGAAATATTCCAACTCTTGCATTTAACAAAAGAAATTCAAAATGAAATTTGAAAAATTAAGAGAATGTAACTGTGATAAGGTAAAGCACAACAAAACAGTACTGAAATATTCCAACTCCTGCATTTCAATGAAAGAAATTCAAAATGAACTATGAAAATCAACAGAATGTAACTGTGACAAGGTAAAGCACAACAAAACACTACTGAAATATTCCAACTCTTGCATTTCACGACAGAAATTCAAAATGAACTTTGAAAAAAATATTCCAACTCTTGCATTTCACGAAAGAAATTCAAAATGAAATTTGAAAAATTAAGAGAATGTAACTGTGATAAGGTAAAGCACAAGAAAACACTACTGAAATATTCCAACTCTTGCATTTCAATGAAAGAAATTCAAAATGAACTATGAAAATCAACAGAATGTAACTGTGACAAGGTAAAGCACAACAAAACACTACTGAAATATTCCAACTCTTGCATTTCACGACAGAAATTCAAAATGAACTTCGAAAAATCAAGAGAATGTAATTGTGACAAGGTAAAGCACAACAAGTCACTACTGAAATATTCCAACTCTTGCATTTCAATGAAAAGAATTCAAAATGAACTATGAAAATCAACAGAATTTAACTGTGACAAGGTAAAGCACAACAAAACACTACTGAAATATTCCAACTCTTGCATTTCACGACAGAAATTCAATATGAACTTCTAAAAATCAAGAGAATGTAACTGTGACAAGGTAAAGCACAACAAGTCACTACTGAAATATTCCAACTCTTGCATTTCAACGAAAGAAATTCAAAATGAACTTTCAAAAATTAAGAGAATGTAACTATGACAAGGTAAAGCACAACAAAACACTACTGAAATATTCCAACTCTTGCATTTCAATGAAGGAAATACAAAATGAACTTTCTGAGTATTTTTGGTTTTGCCTTCCAAAATTGACCCTCCCCTGCCCTCAGTCATGGGTGAACGAAGGGCCTCTGAGCCTTCCCCTTGAGGCAGATCCTGTTTATTTTCGATTCCGAGTATTTTTGGTTTTCCCTCCAAGATTGACTCCCCCTCCCCCTACCCTCAGAAATGGAGGAAGGAGGGGCCTCTGAGCCTTCCCCTTGAGGCAGATCCCGTTGTTTTGCGTGTCGGTGCATTTTTGGTTTTCCATCCAAAATTGAATTTACTTTTCCTCTGCCCTCAGAAATTTTGGAAGGAGTTGCCTCTGAGCCGTGCCCTTCAGGCAGACCCTATTTAATATTTGATTCTGTTCATTTTTGGTGGTCCCTCCACAATAGACCCTCCCCCCTCCCCTTAACTCAAGACAGTGGAAGAGAACTGACTTCTGAGATTTGCCCTTGAGGCAGATCCCATTTATTTTCGATTCTGAGCATTTTTGGTTTTCCCCCCAAAATTGACCCTCCCCCCCTCCCCTGCCCTCAGAAATGGAGGAACGAAGGGCCTCTGAGCCTTCCCCTTGAGGCAGATCCCATTTATTTTCGATTCTGAGTATTTTCGATTTTCTCTCCAAAATTGACACATCGGAGAGGTAAAGCTAGGTCAACTCACAATGTCATTCTAACATGGTTAACCATTTTCATAGATTGATGTTGTTTATAATTTATTAAAAAATGACTGAGCTAACAACTTCCTCGGGGTTACCATAACTGTTAATAAGCTTAATCCTTTTTTTTCTAAACTTTCTTGCAGTGCAAATACTGAATAGTATCAGTTACAATGCTATTATTCAAAACATTAATTAATATCGTTCATAGTGTCCAATTCTCGAATTCCTTATCCCTTTTTGCAAAAATTTCAAATACTCACTCTCTTTGAAAAACTAAACCAGACTATACCCACCAAACCAGACTATACCCACCAAACCAGATTATACCCACCAAACCAGCCTTGCTATAGCTTCCATAGAATTCATGACACTACCATGGGTTTTTCTTGCGCAATTCCAATGTATATTTTCATGTGTAATTGAAAACAACAGCAATTCCAATGTATATTTTCATGTGTAATTGAAAACAACAGCAATTTCAATGTATATTTTTATGTGCAATTGAAAGTACTAGATAGGTTACTACTTACAGATAATTTTATACACTCGTAATTTTACTCATACAATAATATTCCAATGTAATTAATCATATGTATTAATGTATTTAAACACCAGCGAACACTAATGTAAAGCTCGTGATGGCTTTAGTTACGTAGAAGATCAGAATTCAGACGGAATTTCCATCCTAATGAACTATAATACCCATCTTTGTCCACCCAAAATTCTCAAGTAAAAATTTTTTTAATGACAAATTCAACAAAACTACTGTTTTAGATTTTGTCTAAAATTTTTACTAAAATCCCACATTTTAATTCTTAAGCCAAAAACTGAAAAAAATAACTTGCCGAAAGCTGAGGGGCTTAAGAACAAGGGCGTTTAACGGGCCGGTGTCCCATATCATGTAAATGTTAGACCATGCCATGAATTGAAAAACGATCAAAAATCAAACTTAAGATAAACAAGTTTTTTTTCAACTGGAAGTAAGGAAGAACTTTAAAACTTAAAACGAGCAAGAATTATGCTTTATATTAGGGGGACTTCCTCTCCTCAACTCCTTACTCTTAACTCTGAAGTTTGACTTTTTGTCCAAATTTGTTTCATAAAACTTTCTGAAACAAAAGCGCCATTGAATTAGAAAAATAAGCTTTTTTAAAGCACTAAAAACTTTAGCTTAACGATTCAGGAGTTAAGCAGGGGACAACACCCTTTATATATGGAATAATTTCCGTTCGTTTTAAGTTTTAAAGTTGCTCCTTACTTTCTGTTAGAAGAAATTGTTTTTTTTTTATTTAATTACTAAACAATTTCGCTACAACAATAACAGAAAAATAATAAAAGCATCATCAACTAGATGGTTAACTAGAACTCTACGCAATAACATGCTATATTACCTGGTACTTGTAACGTAATTTAAACAAAAGAACAACTTTACACAATTTGCTTGGCACGACAACTAATTGACTAATTGACACTAATTGAAACTAATTGCAAAATTGTGTGATTGTGTGGATGTAATGTTATAAAGGCCTAAAATAGGTCGTACTTATACTGTGATATTCACAACATGTTAGTCAGTGTTACAACCGTTAATGAATTATTACCCAATATGATGCTTTTAAAGGTAATTCAGTAAACAAATTGAAATTTAATTCGGGTTCGTAAATCCAATATTTTTGTTTCCCAAAAAGTTGAAAATTCAACAATGATTAGGGAATTCCAATAAGGCCCTAGATATTCAATTCCAACGATTTTCATATGTTGAAATTTCGATTTTTTTTGTAAATAAACATTACAAACAATTTTGTTGAATTTCAGACAATTTTTTTTTTGCAATGTAGGATGTTGAAGCTGAGGTCGAATCACGATTGACAGAGAATAGTTGTGAAACTAAGAGATCGAATGCAATTGAAAAAAATAAATGTTTTTTTGACGCTTCAGGATTACTCCACCCCCAGGAAGATCAACCGATCACGTCCCTTCTCAATAATAGCTGATGCACAAGTAGTAATGACCCCAATACTCCAGGGCTAGCATTGTATAAAGCGACCAGAATACTATATAAACTGACCAAAATGATATACAATACTGATAGCGCATAAATTTTTGCTAGATTTATGCAAATGAGTTACATTTTGAAGCCTGTATCTATATAGGTCAATAATCAAAATTATGATGTACGTCCACTATCGCTTAGCATTCAAATGGTCTGAAGGGGTCTTAACTCAGGACATGATTATCCAGATAAAGACTAATGACAATAATAACAATATTTTTTTTATTTGGTTTTAATGAAACAGGTAAAGGGTTGAAATTTTTATCGCTTGCCATCTAAAGGTAAGTCTGAGGGATTGGTGACTCCCATGCAACATCATATAAATGTCAGAATAAGATTAGCATATATTCATCCTTCACAAGTCGGTTGACTCGACTGACCTAACTTCACTTCTCGGCTATGGTCCCTATAATACAGAAGTATCAAGTGAGGAGTGCAACTAATATGAATATTTTTTAGTATTGGAGTATGCATAAAGTTGAAACTAATAAAGTCGTAGGCACCAAGAAAAGAATTTTAGTATAGAATTCCAGTACAATCCTTAGAAATCAAGTAGTGAGGGGGTTATGATTAAAACCACCAAGTACCCCAGCCATCAAGAACCCAACCACTAAGGGCTCCAATACTCCTCCCCCAGTTTTTTGGCATCTCCCCTCATTTTCATCCCTTTTTATGTTTCATTTTTTTAACTTTTTATTTTCAACTTTATTTTTTATTTTAATTTTTTTAACATGGATTTTTTTTTCAATTTTCTTACATGTCTTAAAATGACATGAAATATACTTAAAACAAAAAAATTTAATATTTTCAAAATACAAAATTAGAATGATATAGATATGTTAGTTGTGACTTATACTATTAGAAAAATAATGTTTATAGTAGCAGTTTTCTTTTTTTTGGACTGATTATTTTTTTCGGATTTGGAAATTATTCAACTTTTATTTTTTATCTATTTTTTATCTATTCGGCAGCACCAATGGTACTCTATGGCTGCTCATCGACACTGTGTGGCTATAGCAGTGGTACTCTAATACTGGTTATCGACACTACCTAGTTTAGTGTATGTATTAAATCAGTATTTTCTGTACATTGTAAGGATAAACACTTGCATACAATTTTTAAAAAAAGTGAAAATGAATTATTTGAAGAAACTGGGTATACATAATAAAATCATCGTTGCGTTGAATGCTGACAAAGACAAATATTTGAACTACGAAACAAGCACTAGTGGTAACACTATTGGAAATGTAGGCGTGCGTTGTCATGACAGTGAGAGTTTAAATTTCATTGGAGTACCGAAGAGGATGTGCAAATACAAAATGGTGGATATGCTAAAGTATCACTTACATAGATGATAGTGCTCAAAGAAAAATCAAACATAAAAACAATTGTCAATAATAGGGAAAGACTTCTTGCTACTGTTAGTGGTAGCACGTTACTTGTTAGTATATGCTATGATAACCCTTATGGTATAGGCCTTCTACAGAAAACACGAAGAGGACATGCCTACTCCTGCCCTAGTGTCATTAACAATAACTTGTCCATGTGCCAGAACTCTTACCTGTGTAAAACCATGTGATAGTAGACAGTGAAATAGCGTAAAATAAAAAGGGCATTGGCAGACAATATAACTAATTATTATAAAGATGAATCGATGGAAAATAAAGCGCAAGCGAACATTATTACTACCATTGATCATGAACCATCATATACAGTCAATGATCCTAGTACCATCAAAGACGAAACACATATTGAACCTCCTTCATCTCACACCACTTTAAAAATTGTGAATGACACAAAATAGATTAATGATTATTCTACTGGTTACGGACTAAGAGAAGAGAAAACCTTAACTATCAAGAGAAAACATGGTGAATTATTTTATTGAGCGGATTCAAAATTTTCAGAGCTGTTCAATGATATAAATACTGTGTAATAATATATGTAAAATATTTTTTATGTTAATATTCTCCATGTCGTCATTTCAATAAAAATATTTTATGCATTATTTTATTATATTACCATTATTTTTAGGGTACGCAAACAATTCAAACGCTTAGAATGTTTAGTGAGAGGGTTGGAGATGAAAGAAAAGGAATTTTCAGACAAAGATACTACTAGCGGGTTTCAAAGGGGATATATTAGAAACTCAGATAGGTTAACTGAGCTTTTACCAAAAGTCAGAGAGAGATGAGCGGATTCTTTTTTCTCCAAAATCTTCAGAGATAAGCAAACATCCGCTCAGACACACAGTTAAAGAGAGTAAGAGAGACAAAAGCACTTACAAATATATAGATTCAGACATACAAATAGACAAAGCCAGGCACTGGGACAAGTAAACACCTGCCCAAACACACAGGCAAAGAGAGTGAGAGAGACAAAAACACATACAAATACATAAATTCAGACATAAAAACTAACAAAGACAGGCACTGGGACAAGCAAACACCCGCTAAGAAACACAGGCTTAGAGAGTGAGAGAGACAAAAAAAAACATTTAAATACACAATTCAGACATATACACATACAGAGACAGACACCTTAACAAGAAAACACCCACCCAGAAACACAGGCTTAGAGAGTGAGAGAGACAAAAAGACATACAAATACAAAATTCAAACATACAAACAAAAACAGAAACTTGGGCAAGCAAACACCCGCCCAGACACACGGGATTAGAGAGTAGAGACAAGAACACATTCAAATACACAATTAAGACATATAAATAGACAGAGACAGACACTGGGACAAGCAAACACCGGCCCAGACACACAGGCTTAGAGAGTGAGAGAGAAATAGACGCCTACAAATACATAAATTTCGAAATGTAAACCGACAAAGGCAGGCACTAGGACAAGCAAACACCCACCCAGACACAGGCGAAGAGAGTGAGAAAGAGACAAAATAACATACAAATACATAGATTAAGACATACAAACCGACAAAGACTGGCACTGGGACAAACAAACATCCACCAACACTGGGACAAGCAAACACCCACCCAGAAACGCAGGCTTGGAGAATGAGAGAGACAAAAACGCATACAAATACACAATTCAAACATAGAAACAGATAAAGACAGACAGTGGGACAAGCAATTGCCTGACCAGACGCATAGGCCCAGAGAGTGAGAGAGACAAAAACGCATACAAACACACAATTTCAGACATGCAAACTGACAAAGATAGGCACTGCGAAAAGCAAACATCCACCCACACTGGAACAAGCAAACACACTGGGAGAAGCAAACACCCGCCAAGACACACAAGCTTAGAAAGGACGAGAAATAAAGCCACGTTATTATACACAATTCAAACAAAGTAGGTGTCAAAGGTACTGGTATAATCAAACATCTACCCAGACGGACGGGTACAGAGAATGAGAGAGACACAAACGTATACAAACAGATAAATTCAGACATACAAACAGAAAAAGACAGGCACTGGGACAAGCAAACATCCGCCCACACACACATGCTTAGAGAGTCAGAGAGACAAAAACACATATAAATACAAAATTCAGACATACAGTCAGTCATATACAGACACTGGTACAAACAAACACCCGCCCAGACAGACAGGCTTCGAGAGTGAGACAGACAAAAAGCACACAAACACATAAATTCAGATATGTAAACCGACAAAGACAGGCACTGAGACAAGCAAACACCTGCCCAGACACAAAGTCAAAGAGAATAAGACAGACAAAAACATATACAAATGCACAATTCATACATACAAACAGACAAAGACATGCACTGGGAGAAGTAAACACCCGCCCAGATACAGAGAATGAGAAAGACCAAACGCATGCAGACACATAAATTCAGACATGCAAACCGACAAGACAGGCACTGGGACAAGCAAACACCCACCAATTCACACAGGCAAAAAGAGTGAGAGAGACAAATACAAGTACAAATACATAGATTTAGACATACAAACAGACAAAGACAGGTACTGGGACAAGCAAACACCCGTCCAGACACATTGGCTTCGAGAGTCAGAGAGACAAAAAAACACATAAAATACTAAATCCATATATATAAAAAAACGAACACCCATCCAGACACACAGGCTTAGAGAGTGAGAGATGCAAAAACGTATAAATTCAGACATACAAACTACCAAAAACAGGCACTGGGACAAGCAAACACCCACCCAGGCACAGAGAGTGAGAGAGACAAAAAAATACCAACATATAGATTCAGACATACAGACAGACTAAGACTTACACTAGGACAAGCAAACACCCGCCCAGACACACAGGCACAGAGAGTGAGAGAAACAAAAATACATACAACCACACAGGTTCAGACACACAAACAGACGAAGACAAACACTGGGACATGCAAACACCTACTCAGACATAGTGAAGCTAAATTCACCTAACCTAAATAAAGTTATTTGACAAACGAAAGTGGGGATTGTAGGTTGGCTGCAGCTACCCGGGTTCAGGTAAACATTGACTGACTTTTTGCTTGTCTCTCTCACTGTGCCTGTTTGTCTCAGTAGGTGTTTAAATGTTCCAGTGTCAGTCTTTGTATTTTTGCGTGTCTGAATCTGTGTTTTTGTATGTGTGTTTGTCTCTCTAACTCTCTGTGCTTGTATACAGACCCCCTTCCAATGGGTTTAAATTCCCTCTCCCAAAACAAATGTTTGCCTTGACAAATCTAAATAAATTAAATACATTCAACATTTACAAATTCTGACAAAAAAGAGAAAACTACACACATATGACTTGCTCTTGTAGTGATTGGAACTCTAAAGAATGAAATTGAATTTCCTGATAAAAATTTCCTGATTGAATTTCCTGATAATAAAGTTTCCTGAAAAAAATATAAATGTTTTTACTTTTATAACTTTAATAAATCAAATAATATTGACATTTTGATTACTAATTATCAGTATATGTATATGAAACTGACAATGTACATTCATTTGTATTTTTTCAGTAAAGTGCAAATTTTGTTCTGGCTTTGGGAAGGCATAGGGGTTTTGAGTCCAACTTATGTTAATTTCTGCTCGTTTTGAGTTTGACTCGGTTATTTATTTTAATTTCTGTTCATTTTGGGTTTCATTTATTTATTGATGCTGATTTGTGGTAGTTTCAACCTTGGTAGATTATTTGATTTTATTTGTGCTCATTTTTTGTTTAATGGAGTTCTTTACTTTTTTTTGTAAAACTTATTTTGTGGAAAAAGTTTTTTTAATTAATTTCTGTTCGTTTTATATTGACAGTCTTTTAAGGGAAAAAGAAAAGAATGCTTTAAATCTTATCTTTTTTTAAGACTTTAGAGTTTTGCCTGCTATTTGTATGCTGGGGAAAATTTTCAGCAATTTTTAACAACATACACCCTTTTAAAAATCTGGACACAAACAGTAGTGTTTAATTTAGTTTCATACCTCCTCTAGTTGACCTGAAATGGAAAACTTGATACCATTCGCAACAAAATCTGTTTACTTTCCTTGATAGCTTGGATACACTTTAGCTATTTTGATTTGGTTAAATTTTATGAGCAGAAGTAACCCCGAAAGTTTGAACATAATACCCTCAGTCGTTCTTGGGATACTGCTGAGATGCAATTATTGGGGATTAGCATTAACACAGTGCATTTTGATTTAATCTTAAGGCAACATTTAGTTTCTAAACATAATGGGCAAATGGGAGGGTAGGTATGGGAGGGGGATCAGTTTCCCTCCCTTCAGTTTCGACTATTAAAAAGGGCATCAGCCCTTTCTATTTTCAATTGAATGATCCCTTTTCGAATTTACCACGACAACTCCTTCGATACAAAGTGCCCTGGTCTAAACAACAACAACAACAAAATAATACATTATACCCACATCGATTTTTACTAGCCTATAATAAAATAAAGAAAACAAGTTTTTTTAACTGAAAGTAAGGAGTGACATTAAAACTTAAAACGAACAGAAATTATTCCGTATATGAAAGGGACTGTCCCCTCCTCAATACCTCGCCCTTTACGTTAAAGTTTTTATTGTTTTAAAAAATAAAGTTGTGTGACAGATTCAAATTTTAGCGTAAAGAGCGAAGTATTGAGGAGGGGACAGCCCCTTTCATGTACGGAATAATTTCTGTTCGTTTTAAGTTTTAATGTCGCTTCTTACTTTCAGTTAAAAAAATTTTTTGTTTTCTGAACGTTTTTGAATTAATACAGCTTTGATTTTGGCTCACCGTACATGAATAATTAAAACGAAAATTGTATATTAATTTACGTCTTTTTGGCTAAATGAATTTCTCAAAATTTTGTTTTAACGTAACTTACGAATTAACTTTCGTAAGGAACTTCTATATTCGTATGTTTTATTACGTATATTAGGGAGTTTTCCCCCTAGTCGATACCTTGCTCTTTACGCTAAAGTTCAAATTTTGTTCGAATCACAAACCCCTGGATCACAAAGGCCGATTAATTTGAATAGATAGCTCTCTTAAAAGTACTAAAAATAACTTTAGCGAAAAGGGCGAGGTATTGACCAGGGGGCGAACCCCCTCATATACATAATAATTTTGGTTTGTTTTAGTTTTAATGTTGCTGCTTAATTTCATTTGAAAAAACTAGTTTTTTTATTTAAATTCTGATGGTTTTTTAAATAATGCTGGGAAATCCGGCGCCCCCTTCATTGAAATGTCGCTTCCCCCAAGGAAACATCCTCCATAGAAGGATCCTCTCCCGTAACACCCTCCTCTGACACCCCCCCTCCCCCCATCATAAAAAGATCCCTCCTGAAACGTCTGTATACTTCCCATTAACCAATACTATGTGTAAACAATGGGATAAAGTCATAGCTTCCAGCACTTCCCCCGGGAACACTGGGGTATTAAGTAATCCTCAAAGACATATTAATTGGATTTTCGACTATGCTGAACAAAATGGCTATCAAGATTTTGATTGGGTGACTTTGGAAAAAATGAGCGTGGGAGGGGTCAAGTTGCCCTCCAATTTTTTTGGCAACTTAACAAGGATACTAGAACTTTTGATTTCGTTCAAATGAGCCCTCTTACGATATTCTAGTACAACTGGATAGGTACAATCATCCCTGAAAAAAACAAAAACCAAAAAAAAACTAGCATCCGTGATCTTTATTCTGACAAAAAATACAAAATTCCAAATTTTTGGAGATAGGAGCTTGAAACATCCGCAATAGGTTTTTCTGATACGCTGAATCCGATGGTGTGATTTTCATTAAAGTGCTATGACTTTTTGGGGATGTTTCTCCCTTTTTTCGAAAATAAAGCACATATTCTCAGGAGCGTAACTTTTGATGAGTAGAACTAAACTTAATGAAACTTAAATATTTGAAATCAGCATAAAAATCTGATTCTATTGATGTATCTATGGGTATCAACATTCCGGTTTTTAGAATTTCGGGTACCATTGAGCCGGGTCGCTCCTTACTTACAGTTCGTTACCACGAACTGTTTGAAAATGTAAAGCCTTTCAATCACTTTGGACTATTAAAAGGGGCACTATGCCTTTCGATTTCCAATCGAATGAGCCTTATTTTGAAACGACAACGCTTTCTATAAGCACCTTATATGCCCCCCCCAGGGCATAAATTACAGCCCTTACCCTAAGGGCTGTTAGGGTGGTTGTCATCCTCTAAGACCTAATTTCCTGAAATTTCAACTACGTTAAACAAAATGGCTATCTCAAAATTTTGATCGGATGTGTTTGGGGAAATAGTGGGCGTCAGAGGGGCGTTAGTCGCTCTCCAATCACTTTCAACTATTGAAAATGGGACTAGCCCTTTCAATTTCCAATCAAATGAGCCCTTTTGAAGTTTCTATTGCAACATTTTCAATAAAAACCTTATATGCCCCCAGGGCATAATTATAGCCCTTGCCCTGAGGGCTGGGGGGGGGGGGGTGTCATTCTGAAAGATCTAATTTCCAGAATTTTCAACGACGTTGAACTAAATGGCTATCGTAAAATTTTGATTGGATGTGTTTGGGGAAATCGTGGGGGTGAGAGGCGGGTGAATTACCCTACAATCACTTTGAACTATTAAAAAGGGCACTATCCCTCTCAATTTCCAATTGAATTAGCCCATTTTGAATTTTACGACAACTCTATCTATAAAAAAACTTATATGCCCCCAGGGCATAACTTACAACCTTTGCCCTAGGGGCTCTGGGGGGTTTGTCATCCTTAAATACATAATTTCCCGAACTTTCAACTACGTTGAAAAAAATGGCTATCTCTCAACTTTGATTGAATGTTTTTGGGGGAATGGTGGGCGTGAGAGGCGGATTAATCACACTCCTCTCAGTTTCAACTATTAAAAAGGGCAATTTCAATTTCCAATCAAATGAGCCCTTTTTGAAATTTCTACAACAACTTTCTATATAAACCTTATATGCCCCCAGGGCATAACTTACAACCCTCGCACTGACGGCTATGACGGGGTTGTCATCCTAAAAGACCGAATTTCCAGAACTTTCAACTACGTTGAACAAAATGGATATCTCAAAATTTTGATTGGATATGTTTTGGGAAAATGGTGAGCGTAACGGGGCGTTAGTCGCTCTCCAATCGCTTTCACCAATTAAAAAAGGCACTAGCCCTTTCAATTTCCAATTGAATGATCCCTTTTGAAATTTCTACGACAACGCTTTCAATAAAAACCTTATTTGCCCCCAGGGAATAACTTACACCCTTGCCCTGAGGGATGTTCCCGAGGACCCTGAAAACGACTGTAAAAAGGACAATCAGGCAGTTATGTAAATATGTAAATGAAGCGTTGACATTAATGAGTGAAACTTGATATTTATGTTATTTTTCTTGTGGAATGTAATTAAGAATACTGTTCTGTATGGCCTGTTTTTTTGGCTTATAATAAATTATTATTACTATTATTATTATTAACAAAATATCTGTCTATACCCGCTGATTTTACGTGTTGGAGGGAGAGACAGATGTAAAAGAGTGGCTTGTTTCATTCCAATTACGGTTAACTATTAAAAAGGGTGCAGGCCCTTTGAACTTCCGATCGAGTGAGCCCTTTTTCAAGCTCTCATAACGCAGCTTCCAATGGGAACATTACTTACCCCCATAGTATAACTTGCAACCATTGTCGAGAAAACTGCGGGGGGACTGTCTGGCTCAAAGATATAATTTCCTGAACTTTAAACTGTGTGGAACAAAATGACTATCTCAAAATTATGATTGGATGTGTTTGGGGAAACGGTGGGCGTGGAAGGGGTGTTATTTGCCTTCCAATAGCTTTCAACTATTAAAAAGGGTGCTAGCCATTTCAATTTCCAATCGAATGGGCCCTTTTTGAAGTTTTTACGACAAGCGTTCCTCCAGGATCCGTTCGTTCGTTCCTCCATTTGCCTCCAGGGTATAACTACAACCTTTGCCCTGTGGGCTGTGTGGGGGGCTGTCGTCCTCAAGACCTATTTTACAGAACTTAAAACTACGTTGATTAAAATGTCTGTCTCAAAATTTTGATTGGATGTTTTTGGGGAAAAGGTGGGCGTGAAAGGGGGGTTAGTTGCCCTCAAATCACATTCGACTATTAAAAAGGGCACTAGCCTTTAGAATTTCCAATCGAATGAGTCTTTTTTGAAGTTTTTATGACAACACATTCTATAAAAACCTTATATGCCCCAGGGCATAACTCACAACCCTTGCCCTGAGGGCTGTGGGGGAGTGTCCCCCTCAAAAACATAATTTCTATCCGGAAATCAACTACGGGGAACAAAATGGCTATCTAAAATTTTGATTGGATGTGTTTCGGGAAATGATGGGCGTTGAAGGGGTGTTAATTGACTTCCAATCACTTTCAAGGGCACAAGCCACTCCAATTTCCAATTGAATAAGCCCTTTTTGAAGTTTCTACGACAACTTCTTCGATACGATGTGCCCTGCTCTAAAGGAAAATAATAATAAATAATACATTGTGCAATCATCGTTCTTAAATGCCCCTGGGACATAACTTAAAACCCTTGCCCTAAGGGCTGTGGGGAGTGTCCTCCTCAAAAACGTATTATTTGGAAATCAACTACGCAGAAAAAAATGGCTATCTCAAAATTTTGATTGGATGTGTTTGGGGGAATGTAGGGTGGGGGGGGCTAGTTGCCGTCCAATCACTTTCGAATAATAAAAAGGGCACCAGCCAATCCAATTTTCAATTGAATGAGCCCTTTTCGAAGTTTCTACGACATCTCCTTCGATACGAAGTGCCCTGGTATGAAAAAAAAAAAATACATTGTGCCAACATCGTTCTTTACTTAGGCAGCGCGATCGCGCTGCCTATGATTATTAGGGCAGTGAAGGTGCTGAACAGGAAGAAAATGATAATATTGTCCCCTGTTAAAAAATACTAAGAGGACAGTATTTTTCAGGGGATTTTTTCAATTTCGATTAATTTCGGGGATTTTTTCAATTTTTTCAATGGATTAAAATGAATATGATAGCGAAAATGAATGGAAATCAAACATAAAGAAAAATGTGTGAGAGTAGTGAAAAACATTGGAACTTATATAGTCTGTAATTAATCTACATAGTGAGGGGCTTGATACTTCCCATCATCTCACTGTTTATGCTACAATGACTATTGTTTCTCATTGCTTCACGATTGAATCGTCTCATATAGAAATAATATAATAAAAGTTTTGAAATAGTGTGTCTTAGCACGTTAGCCGATGTTAGCTATAGTACAAGCTGGCACGTTGAATGCTATTAACTTTAGAAATTTGGTGGTGATATATATATTTGTTCAACAAAAAAGAAGAAAACATTTATAAAAAAGGTATTCAAGGAATATCAGGGCTAGTCAAAACTCATTTTATACCAGAGGCACTTCATATGGAAGACGTCGTCGTAGAAACTTCAAAGGGGGATCATTTGAATCGAAGTCAAGAGTTCTAGTGCCTTTTTAAGGGTCAAAAGTGGTTGAGGGGCAACTACTCCCCCCCGTCCCCCCAACCTCATTCCCCCAAACACATCCATTTAAAATTTTGAGATATCCATTTTGTTCAGCGTAGTTGATTTCCAGATAGAAAATATGTTTTTGAGGAGCATACTCCCCCACAGCCCTCAGGGCAAGGGTTTTAAGTTATGCCTGGGGGCCATATAAGAACGATGTTGGCACAATGTATTATTTATTTTTTTCCTTTAGAGCAGGACACTTTGTATCGAAGAAGTTGTCGTAGAAACTCCGAAAAGGGCTCATTCAATTGGGCATTGGAGTGGCTTGTGCCCTTTTTAATAGTCGAAAGTGATTGGAAGGCAACTAACACCCCTTCCACGCCCACCATTTCCCGAAACACATCCAATCAAAATTTTGAGATAGCCATTTTGTTCAGCGTAGTTAATTTCCAGATAGATATTATGTTTTTGAGGAGGCCACTCCCCCACAGCCTTCAGGGTAAGGGCTGTAAGTTAGGCCATGGGGGCATATAAGGTTTTTATAGAAGGCGTTGTCGTAGAAACTTCAAAAATGGCTCATTCGTTTGGAAATTCAAAGAGCTAGTGCCCTTTTAAAAAGTCGAAAGTGATTGGAGGGCAACTAGCCCCCGTCTCACGCCCACCTTTTCCCAAAACACATCCGATAAAAATTGTAATATAGCCATTTTATTCAATGTAGTTTCAAGTTCTGGAAATTAGGTCTTTGAGGATGACAACCCCCCCCCCAGAACCCTCAGACCAAGGGTTGTAAGTTCTGCCCTGGGGGCATATAAGGTTAGGTATAGACAGCGTCGTCGTAGAAACTTCAGAAAGGGCTCATTCGATTGGAAATATAAATGGCTAGTTCCTTTTTTAATAGTCATAAGTGATTCTAAGGCAACTGCCACCCCTTCCCCGTCCACCATTTCCCTGAACACATTAATCAAAATTTTGATATAGCCATTTTGTTCAACGTAGTTGAAAGTTCTGGAAATTATATGTTTCAGCAGGATACTCCCTCACAGTCTTCAGGGGCAAGGGTTATAAGTTATGCCCTGGGGGCATATATGGTTCTTATGGAAATAATGCTCATATAAACTTCAGAGAGGGCTCATTTAACTGGAAATTGAAAGTGCTAGTTCACTTTTTAAGCGTCAAAATATATTAGAGTGGAGCCAGCTCCCCCCCGCCGCCCCAACCTCCTTTTCCCAAATGCATCCAATAAAAATTTTAAGATAGCTGTTTTGTTAAAAATAGTTAACTAGGGCCCAAGGGCAGGCGTCGTAAGTTATGCGCTGGGGGTAAAATGGACTCTTATGGAAGAGCTGTTCGTATAAACCTCAGAGATAGAACATGTTATAAGCAATCGGACGTTCAATCTCGGTATTTAAATTGAAAGTTCTAGTTCACAAAAGAGATTGGAGGGCAACTAGCCCCCCCATGTCTCTTTTTCTCCAAATGCATCCAATAAAAATTTTGAGATAGCCATCAAGTTAAAAATTTCTCGAAACTCAGATAACAAAAACACAGGTGTCCTCACAACCCCAAAGGGCCCGGGGGCAGGTTTTGTAAGTTATGCCCTGGGTCATATATGGATCGTATGAAAGGGATACTCGTATAAACTTCAGAGAGGACTCCTTTGATTGGAAATTGAAAGTTCGAGCTAACTGTTTAATAGTCAAAAGCGATCCTAAGGCTGCTACCCCCCCACGCCTTCTTTTTCCAAACCTATCTGATGAAAATTTTGAGATAGACATTTTGTTAAAAATTGTTCAAAGGTCGGATAAGAAAAAATCCAGTGTCAATTGAGCCCCCCAGGGCCCAGGGGAAGGTGTTCTAAGTTATGCCCTAAGGGCATGTATGGTTCTTATGAAAGGGATGCTCGTATAAACTTCATAGAGGGCTCATTTGATTTGAAATCGAAAGTTCTAGTTCACTTTTTAAGAGTCAAGAGAGCTAAGGACAACTAGCCCCCCCCCCATCCCCACGCTCTTTTTCTCCAAACCCATCCACTACAAATTTTGAGATAGTCAGTTTTTTGGAAATTGTTCAAAAATTAGATAACAAAAACTCACCCCAGGGGGGATAGGCGTTTTGAGTGTTGTCCTTGGGGCGTATATGGTTCTTATGAAAGAAATGCTCGTATATAATTCAGAGGGGGCGTATTTGATTGGACATTGAAAGTTCTAGTTCAATTTTTAAGAGTCAAAAGATATCCAAGGGCAACTAGCCCCCCCCCCCCGCACACACCCTGTTTTCCCCATTCCCGTCTGATTAAATTTTTATAATAGCCATTTCATTAAAAATAGTTAAAAGGTCAGATAAGAAAAAATCCTGTGTCGACGGAGCCCGCTAGGGCCCGGAGGCAGGCGTTATGAGTAATACTCTAGGGGTATATATAGTTCTTATGGAAGGGATACTAGTATAAACTTTGGAGAGGGCTCATTTGATTGGAAATATAAATGGCTAGTTCCTTTTTTAATAGTCATAAGTGATTCTAAGGCAACTGCCACCCCTTCCACGTCCACCATTTCCCTGAACACATCCAATCAAAATTTTTATATAGCCATTATGTTCAACGTAGTTGAAAGCTATGGAAATTATATGTTTGAGCAGGAGACTCCCCCACAGTCTTCAGGGGCAAGGGTTATAAGTTGTGCCCTGGGGGCTTACATGGTTCTTATGGAAGGAATGCTCGTATAAACTTCAGAGAGGGCTCATTTGATTGGAAATTAAACGTTCTCGTTCACTTTTTAAGCATCAAAATATATTGGAGCGTAGCCAGCTCCCCCCCCCCCCTCGCCCCAACCTCTTTTTCCCAAATGCATCCAATAAAAATTTTAAGATAGCTATTTTGATAAAAATAGTTCAAAGTTCATATAAGAAAAAATCCGGTGTTGACACAACCCCTTAGGGCCCGGGCAGGCGTTGTAAGTTATGCCCTGGGGTAGATATGGGTCTTATGGAAGGGATGCTCGTATTAACTTCAAAGAGAGCTCATTTGATTGGAAAATGAAAGTTCTAGTTCACTTTTTAAGAGTCAAAAGAGATTAGAGGGCACCTAGCCCCCCCCCCTCCACGCCCTTGTTTCCTCAAACCCATCCGATAAAAAATTTGACATAGATTTTTTTATAAAAATAGTTCAAAGAATATATAACAAAAACTCCAGGGTCGACACAGCCTCCCAGGGCCCTAGGGCAGGTGTTGTAAGTTATGCCCTGGGGGTATATATGGTTCTTATGGAAAGGATGCTCGTATAAACTTCAAAGAGGGCTCATTTGATTGGAAATTGAAAGTTTTAGTTCACTTTTTAAGAGTAAAAAGGGATAGGATAGCAACTAGCCCCCCATGCCTCTTTTCCCCCAAATACATCCAATAAAAATTTTGAGATAGCCATTAAGTTAAAAATTTATCAAAAGTCAGATAACAAAAACAAAGGTGTCGTCACAACCCCAAAGGGCCCGGGGCCAGGTGTTGTAAGTTATGCCCTGGGTCATATATGGATCGTATGAAAGGGATATTCCTATAAACTTCAAAGAGGACTCATTTGACTGTAAATTCAAAGTTCGAGCTCACTTTTCAATAGTCAAAAGAGATCCTAAGGCAGCTACCCTCCCCCCCCCGCCTTCTTTTTCCAAACTCATCTGATGAAAATTTTGAGATAGAAATCTTGTTAAAAATTGTTCAAAGGTCGGATAAGAAAAAATCCGGTGTCAATAAAATCTCCCAGGGCCCAGGGGAAGGCGTTCTAAATTATGCCCTAAGGGCATGTATGGTTCTTATGAAAGGGATGCTCGTATAAACTGCATAGAGGGCTCATTTGATTGGATATCGAAAGTTCTAGTTCACTTTTGAAGAGTCAAGAGAGTTAAGGGCAACTAGCCTCCCCCCATCCCCACGCTCTTTTTCCCCAAGTCCATTCATTACAAATTTTGAGATAGTCAGTTTTTTTGGAAATTGTTCAAAAATTAGATAGCAAAAACTCCCCCCAGGGAGGATAGGCGTTTTGAGTGTTGTCCTGGGGGCGTGCATGGTTCTTATGAAAGGTATACTAGTATAAACTTAAGAGGGGGCGCATTTGATTGGACATTGAAAGTTCTAGTTCAATTTTTAAGAGTCTAAAGATATCCAAGGGCAACTAGCCCCCCCCACACATTCTGTTTTCCCCAAGCCCATCTGATAAAATTTTTATAATAGCCATTTCATTAAAATAGTTCAAACGTCAGATAAGAAAAAATCATGTGTCGACGGAACCCGTCAGGGCCCGGAGGCAGGTGTTATGAGTAATACTCGAGGGGCATATATAGTTCTTATGGAAGGGATAATCGTATAAACTTCGGAGAGGGTTCATTTTTTTGGAAATTGAAAGTTCTTGTTCAATTTTTAAGAGTCAAAAGAGATCGGAGGGCAACTAGACCCCCCCCTCCTCCAGCCCTAAATGCATCAGATAAAAATATTGAGATTGACATTTTGTTAAAAATAATTCAAAGTTCTGGTAACAAAAACTCTGGTGTCGGCAAAGCCCCCCGGGGCCCGGGGGTAGGCGTTGTAAGTTATACCCCGGGGGCATATAAGGTTGTTATGGAAGGGATGCTCGTATAAACTTCCTAGAGGGCTCATTTGATTGTAAATTGAAAGTTGTAATTCACTTTTTAAGAGTCAAAAGTAATTGGAGGGCAGCTAGTCTCTCCCCCCCACTCCATTTATTTTTTTCTCAGAGGCACTTCATGTAGAAGGGGTCGTCGTATAAACTTTAAACGGAACTCATTCGATTGGAAATCGAGAGTTCTAGTGCCCTTTTTAAGAGCCAAAAGTGATCGGAGGCCAACTGGCTCCCCAAGCCCCAAATACATCTGATAAAAAATTTGAGGTAGCCTTTTTGTTAAAAATAGTTCAAAGATCATATAAAAAAAAACTCCTTTACGTATGGCCATTTCATTTAAAATAGTTCAAAGGTCAGATAAGAAACACTCCTGTGTCGACATAACTCCCCCCAGGGCCCGGGGAAGACGTTGTAAATATTGCTCTAGGGGCATGTATGGGTTTTGTGGAGGGTATGCTCGTATAAACTTCGGAGGGCTCATATGATCGGAAATTGAAAGTTCTCGTTCACTTTTTAAGAGTCAAAAGAGGTCGGAGGGCAACTAGCCCCCCTCTCCTCGCCCTATTTTCCTCAAACCAATCCGATAAGAACTTTGAGAGAGCCATTTTTTCAAAATAGTTCAAAGGTCAGATAACAAAAACTCCGGTGTTGACACATCCCCTTAGGGCCCGGGGGCAGGCATTGTAAGCTATGTCCTGGGGCCGTATGTTGTTGCTATAAAGAGGATGCTCGTCTAAACTTTAGAAAGGGTTCATTTGGATGGAAATTAAAAGTTATAGTTCATTTTCTCAGATTAAAAAAAGATTATAGGGCAACTAGCCCCTCCCGTCTTCCGCGCCTGTGGGTTTATCGGATGGATAAATCCATCCGATAAAAATTGGAGGTGACCATCTTGATAAAAATAGTTCAACTATCAGATATTAAAACTCTAGGATCGACAAAACTCCCAGGGCTCAGGGATAGGCGTTGTAAGTTATACTCTGGGTATATATATGGTTCTTATAGAAGGAATACTCGTATAAACTTCTGAGAGGGCTCATTTGATTGGAAATAGAAAGTTCTAGTTCGCTTTTAAAGAGTCAAAAGAGACCAAAGCTTAATTAGTCCCCACACGCCCTTTTTCCCCAAACCTATCCGATAAAAATTTTGAGATAGCAATTTTGTTAAAAATAGTTCAAACATCAGATAATAAGAACTCCGAGGTTGACACAAACCCATTTTTTCACTTCGATATTGTTACTTCGATACCAGTTTTGATACTTTGATGAATATTTGATTTTGAAAAAAAGTTTGATTTTCAAATAAGGAATTTTAAAAACTTAAAATTTTTTGCAATCAAAAAAGAACAAAAATAATTAAGAAAAACTTTCCGAATAATAAGTTTTTCAAAGAAAAGTAAAGGAAATTTTAAACTTAAGCTCATCAGATAGAAATACCTTTTAAAATTCAAACTCAAAACGACCAGAAATTACTATTAAAGAATAGATGAAACCCCAAACGAACAGAAATTAAATAAATAATCATAGCAAAACATACAACAAGTAATAATATAAATGAATAAATAGATCTTAAAGTGAGTAAGGCTTAGATTGAATATGAAAATCAAGCTTAAAACGAAAAAAAAAATTTTTCTTATTGAAGTATAAATGAAACTTAAAACGAACAGAAATTAAATAAACAATCAATGCAAACAAACATACAATAGATATTAATGTAAATTAATAAATAAATCTTAAAACGAGAGAAACTTAAATTGAATATGCAAATCAAGCTTTAAACGAACAAAAATCACAACAAACAATAGTTTGAGTTTCACCTCCTTCTCTCACTGAAAAAGTCTAAAACTGTGTCATTTGCACTTTACTGAAAACTGTATGCATCTTCTACAGTCTTGGAAAGTGCAAATAACATCAAATTGAATATTTGATGTATAATGATATTAATTGTTGAAAGATCCATCAGTTCAGGAATTTATTTCACTGTAATTGTATTTTTATTTTCAATGCTGTAAGAACTGGAAAATATTTGTAATATAATTTATTTTCAGTTAAGCGCCAATGACACAGTAGGCTTTTGGTTTCTATTTACAGTTAGGAAATGAGGCAGCATCCAAACACTTGTTTGTAGTGAAACTATATTCGTCTTTAACAACTTTAAAAAGAGCTAATAAATTAAACTGAATATTTGATGCATAATGATATTTGTCATAATACTGGCAAAAATGTTTGTCATAAAAATGGTTTTTAGTAAAGCGCCAATTACGTAGTAGGTTTTAGACTTTCATAGGCAGCGCGCTAGCGCTGCCTAAGTAAAGAACGATGTGGGCACAATGTGTTTTTTCTCCACCGGGCACTTCGTATTGAAGGAGTTGTAGTACTTCGAAAAGGGCTCATTCGATTGGAAATTGGAGTGGCTAGTGCCCTTTTTAACAGTCGAAAGTGATTGGAGGGCAACTAGCTCCCCCCCCCGCCCATCATTCCCCCAAACACATCCAATCAAATTTTTTAGATAGCCATTTTGTTCAGCGTAGTTGATTCCCATATAAAAATTATGTCTTTGAGGTGGACACTCCCCCTACAGCCCTCAGGGCAAGGGTTTTAAGTTATGCCCTGGGAGCATATAAGGTTTTTATAGAAGGCGTTGTCGTAAAAACTTCAAAACAGGATCATTCAGATAGAAAATATGTTTTTGAGGAGGACAATCCCCCACAACCCTCAGGGCAAAGATTTCAAGTTATGCCCTGGGGGCATATAAGGTTTTTATAGAAGGCGTTGTCGTAGAAACTTCAAAACAGGCTCATTTGATGGGAAATTCAAAGGGCTAGTACCCTTTTTAATAGTCGAAAGTGATTGGAGGGCAACTAGCCCCCCCCAAGCCCATCTTTCCCCCAAATATATCCAATCAAAATTCTGAGATAGCCATTTTGTTCAGCATAGTTGATTTCCCGATAGAAAAAATATTTTTGGGGAGGATACTCCCCCACAACCCTCAAGGCAAGGGTTTTAAGTTATGCCCTGGGGGTATTTAAGGTTTTTATAGAAGGCGTTGTCGTAGGAACTTCAAAACAGGCTCATTCGATTGGAAATTAAAACGGCTAATACCCTTTTTAATAGTTTAAAGTGATTGGAGTGCAACTAGCCCCCCACCCCACACCCATCATTCCCCCCAACACATCCAACTAAAATTTTGAGATAGCCATTTTGTTCAGCGTAGTTGATTTCCACATAGAAAATGTGTTTTCGAGGAGGATAATCCCCCATATCCCTCAGGGCAAGGGTTTTAAGTTATGCCCTGGGGATACATAAGGTTTTTAAAGAAGGCGATGTCGTAGAAACTTCAATAAAAGCTCATTCGACTGGAAATTTAAAGGGCTAGTGCCCTCTTTAATAGTCGAAAGTGATTGGACGGCAACTAGCCCCCCCACACCCATCATTCCCCCAAACACATCCAATAAAAATTTTGAGATAGCCATTTTGTTCAGGGTAGCTGCTTTCCAAATAGAAAACATATTTTTCAGGAGGACACTCCCCCACAACCCTCAGGGCAAGGATTACTTGGAAAAGAGCTCATTCGATTTGAAATTCAAAGGACTAGTACCCTTTTTAATAGTCGAAAGTGATTTGAGGGCAACTAACCAGTAGTATGCACCTTATGGATTCTCCTAGACATATAGTAATTTCAATGTTTTTTTCCCAGACATATAGCAGATACCATGTTATTCTAACAGACATATAGGAAATATCATGTTATTCTATGACGCCCCCGTACCAAACAGGTTGGGTATAATCTGTTTTGGTTCAAGTTTTCCTGACAAAATTAACTGAATTTCTAGTTCATGATATACAAGTTTTTTTTTTAGGTTAAATCCGTGGTCATTCATATGTAAGTTGATTAGTAGTTTTTTTTTTTTAAACTTCGCTAATAGGTTTTTAAACCAATTACTACGAACGCTACATGCATTCCATTTTTGGAACTAGGAGCGAGATTGTGTGATGCTATCAGACTGGTTTCGTTTCATGGGTTCATTAATAGAAGGACTAATGTTTTTGAAAAGGGCAATTACTTCTTTAGTTTACGAGATTTGCGAATTTTTTGCGCAAAGATATTTGCGTAAAGGTATTGCGATGGTTAAGAATGCCTCACGGGTAATTAAAGAATGGGATGCTATAATTAGAATGATTTTAAGTTGAAAAATTGTGACGTAAAAATAACTCAGTTATTTGCTTGCGTGTATAGGAATTACCATGTTATTTGCTTGCTTGTATTTTGTGTTAAAATAAGTAGTTTTTGTATCTTTTAAAAGAGCTTTAAGGGGTTTGAGAGACTCAGTTGCCTAATTCCGTGTGGTTTTCCTTTACTTGGTGGTCATTAAAAACGAAATTTTTGTTTTAAATAAGTAGTTTTTGTATCTTTTAAAAGAGCTTTACAGAGTTTGAGAGACTCAGTTGCCTGATTCCGTGTGGTTTTTCTTTACATGATGGCCATTAAAAACGAAATTTTTGTGATCGATAAGTAGTTTTTTTATCTTTTAAAAGAGCTTTAATGGGTTTGAGACACTCTGTTGCCTGATTCCGTGTGGTTTTTCTTTACTTGTTGGTCATTATAAGTATAATTTAAAAGAGAATTACAGAGTTTGAGAGACTCATTTGCCTAATTACGTGTGATTTTTCTTTACTTGATGGTCATTAAAAACGAAATTTTTGTGTTAAATAAGTAGTTTTTGTATCTTTTAAAAGAGCTTTAAGGGGTTTGAGAGACTCAGTCGCCTGATTCCGTGTGGTTTTTCTTTACTTGGTGGTGATTAAAAACGAAATTTTTGTGTTAAATAAGTAGTTTTTGTATCTTTTAAAAGAGCTTTACAGGGTTTGAGAGACTCAGTTGCCTAATTCCGTGTGATGTTTCTTTACTTGATGGTCATTAAAAACGAAATTTTTGTGTTAAATAAGTAGTTTTTGTATCTTTTATAAGAGCTTTACGGGGTTTGAGAGAGTCAGTTGCCGGATTTCATGTGGTTTTTGTTTACTTGGTGGTCGTTAAAAACTAAATTTTTTTGTTTAATATTTAGGTTTTGTATCTTTGAAAATAGATTTAAGGTGATTGAGAGACTCAGTTGCCTGATTCCGTGTGGTTTTTCTTTACTTGGTGGTCATTAAAAACGAAATTTTTTGTGTTAAAAAATAAGTTTTTTTATATTTTACAAGAGCTTTACTGGGATTGAGAGACTCAGTTGCCGGATTCCATGTGGTTTTCCTTTACTTGGTGGTCATTAAAAAAGAAATTTTTGTGTTAAATAAGTAGATTTTGTATATTTTAAAAGATCTTTAAAGGGTTTGAGAGACTCAGTTGAATGATTAAATGTGTTTTTTCTGATAATTTGTGTAAATAAAATACATAATTTAGTGTTCTATAAGTATTGTTTTTATATTTTAAAAGAGATTTAAGGGGGTTTAGAGACTAAGTTGCCGGATTCCATGTGGTTTTTCTTTAATTGGTGGTCATTAAAAACGAAATTTTTGTGTTAAATCAGTAGTTTTTGTATCTGTTAAAAGAGCTTTAAGGGGTTTGAGAGACTCAGTGGCCTGATTCCGTTTGGTTTTTCTTTACTTGGTGGTCATTAAAAATGAAATTTTTTTGTTAAATATGTAGTTTTTGTATCTTTTAAAAGAGCTTTATGGGGATTGAGAGACTCAGTTGCCTAATTCCGTGTGGTGTTTCTTTATTTGGTGGTCATTAAAAACGAAATTTTTGTGTTCAATAAGTAGTTTTGGTATCTTTTAAAAGAGCTTTCAGGGGTTTGAGACACTCAGTTGCCCGATTCCGTGTGGTTTTTCTTTACCTTGTGGTCATTTGTTGTATCTTTTAAAAGAGCTTTACGGGGTTTGAGAGACTCAGTTGCCTGATTACATGTGGTTTTTCTTTACTTGATTGTCATTAAAAACGACATTTTTTTGTTAAATAAGTAGTTTTTGTATCTTTTAAAAGAGCTTTACGGGGATTGAGAGACTCAGTTGCCGGATACCGTATGGTTTTTCTTTAATTGGTGGTCATTAAAAATGAAATTTTTTTTTTAAATAATTAGTTTTTGTATCTTTTAAAAGAGCTTTAAGGGGTTTGAGAGACTCAGTTGCCAGATCCCGTGTGGTTTTTCTTTACTTGGTGGTCATTAAAAATGAAATTTTTTTTAGTTTCAAAAATGCTAGGAGGACTTGAGTTTTGTGAGTAGGGTGAAAAATGGTGCTTATTCAATATCCTGGTAAACATTATACTTCATTCTTTTTATTCTAACTTAACTTCTAGGAATAGGACTTCATTCCATCGGCTAAATTAGTTTATTCATCTATAACGGTGAACAAAAAAGACTATTAATTCTCCATATTCTTCTGGTCATGCGCCCATTCCTCCTTCTCTTTTCTTCTTCTGATTGCATCAGTGAATTTCAAGAGGTTTATCCGATATTGGAATGCAGTTTTTAGAATGTGCTATTGAAGACGTATCGCTTGTGGAACTTATTTTTAGCCTCAGGTTCTTTACAGGGCTTCTGTCTTCTTCATTACCATCTATCTTTCCTTTTTCAACCGACCACTTCGTTTCCGTAGCCTCAGAGTTTCTAAGTTTTCTTTTCAGCTTTTGCTGGGTTTTCCGGTTTTTCTTTTCTACTTTTCCTATAAGTGCTTCATCTTTCATATCAAGTGGAATTTCCTTCTTTGGTTCGCTTATTTCACACATGGAATGAAAGTCCAATTCGTCATAATAGTCGGGGAGCCAAAGTTGAAAATCTGACAAAATAGCAATCTGAGGGGGACAAGTGATTTGAGAGAGGTTTTAGACTAAATCGACCATGCTGATTACGAATATCTCGGGAATATAAGCGCCAAAGGTGCGCTTGGTGGTTTTTTGCAACTAAGTTTGTTGATTTTTCTATTTCACTCAGACTAAGTCCAGCTTTCTACTAGAATATTGTAGTTGTCTTTTTTATACCTAGCCAAAACATTAGGCGATCGTTAATTTACCACATCAGTAAATAAAAAAAAAAAAAAAAAAAAAAAAAAATCCTGCTTCAAGCACAACAGCTTCAATATGCTTCAAACTGCTTTTACAAGCTTTTGCTTTTTACAATTTTATTAACATACGATTGGTCGAATATACATAATTTAAATATGTTTAGCAATGTTTTTTAAGTTATTATTTAGTCAAACTCGTCGTCACTTTCAGAAAGATCGCATGACCCAGCACAAGCACAAAGCAAGTCACACTTGCGGATTCCAGCACAGGAGCACTTTCCAATACACATATTTCTACACTTGCAATGAACTGCAATACGGTTTATAGAAATCGGCCACTGCGACAATGAATTTGTCAGAGGAATAACCCCAAAAACGTCACTGTATACCCATCCAAAATTTAGGGGGTCTAAAACTATTGGTTCAGACTCCATAGCCTGTAAAACGATTCCCCACTGATATACAACTCTAAGGATGTGATATTTAAAGCTGTTTTCAGTGGGCGGAAGATTTTTTAATGATTTTTTCCTATGGAATAAGTGCACTCGCAAGTCATTCAAGGAGTTAAAGTCAGTAGGATTCTTTCCATAGGCTGCGATTGTTACTTTTCTTGCCACCTCCGTCACTTCCTCAATATAATTTGATATGTTGACAAGGTCAATCTTGACTTTTCTCGTCAGTTTCGCCATGTCACTAACAAGATCAAATTTCAAAGCTGCTTTCACAAATGTCTTCTTCCCCACAGAATATGCAAAGCTCGTCGTGTCAGTTCCACTAAGGCAGTGTAGAAGTCCAATGCTGTCAATAAAGTCCCGTGGAAGAGAAATAGCTAGCTCGTGCACAGGGAAAATTCTGTCAGGAAATTGGAGGAACAGCTCCTTCTTTTTGTACTCTTCCGTAGCTAACAGTGTAGAGTAGTGTTGCAAAAGTATCACCAGGATATTGGTGTAATTGGCCCGAACAATGGCCAAAGGACTTCCATTCGTACGGCTGGAAGCAACATGAACTGCAATACACATGTCTGCTTCTTTATGAGTGCTTGCAATGTCAAGACTAAAATGAGTTAAAGGTTCTAGGTATCCTTTTCTCGGCAATATCCCAACATGTCGACGATCAGGGAAACATCCAGCAAGTATAATATCAAAGTTCTTACTTTTACTTCCAATATTGCTCCAAAACTCATAAATAAAAGCCACCAAGTTAGCTTTGCAGGAAGAACTTCTAAGAATTGATTGCCATGAATCACCAAGTTTGATGCTTTAACCGTATGTGGTACTGACCTTCCAACTTTGCCCATCCCTTCATCTATGGCAATCACTACTGTCTTTTAAGCACACCGGTGAGTCAGTTGGGTCCTTAATTTCACAAATACCATCATACGGATCAAAAACCAAATGCAGTTGTCATAGATTTTCTGGGAGCTGACTAGAAATCTTACTCATCAATCTTCTTGAAAAATCAGACAATGTCTCATCCCTTGACGGAGTCCTAGTCCTTAAGAGCGGCATAAAGTCCAGAATGAGAGATAGCCTCGAATTGACGTCAAACACTGGCAAAGAGTAGGCCTTAGAATCTAGGCAAGACAACCCTTCTATAAAGTTTATCAGATCAGATTTCTTTCCTGTTCTTAATCGGAATCCCTCGGATTGCGCTTCGAACAATGCCGGGGAATACTGGAGGAGTTCATGCTGAAGTATTTTTTTAGCATGTCGGTTGCTGATCCTGGATTTTTACCAACATTCAGTAGAACTTTTTTAACTGCTTCTAGTTCTTCTACAGGGTTAGCAAAAGTACGTTTCGTCTTTTGGGTAGGTTTCAAGCAGCTTTCCATGGTTTGAACCTTGATCTTTTAAAAAGCACTAGAATTGCCTTTTAAATAATCCTCTACAGCATCCAATCCTATCTTCTCTGCTGAGACAATCCGTTCCGCTATTGCTGTATCAACAGTTTCAAAAGTGATCACATTCACCAACGGCACTTCATCATATTTAAAAGTTTGTTGTGCCACCTAATAGCACATCCAGACTATCCGCTTTCTGGAAAAATGGGATGGAAATCCGGAAATGCAGACAGGTCTTCCATCCCATTTTTCCGTTTTCTGGGCAGGAAGGATCAGAGGGTCCAAAAATGGAAAAATGGGACGGAAGACTGTAGTGTGGACAGTGTTTCTGGAAAAAATGCCAGCAGAAGGAGACGATTCAACATGATGAGTGATAAATAAAAATAGCTGTCTGATGTGGTTTAAAATAGAAAAAAGGTAAATTGTCAAACTGAGGCTCTATAATTGTTTTCTATAGGTTTTGGCTCAGAAAAACAGATTTGATAAGGATGGCTGATAAACTTGTACCAATACTATTTTAAAAATCCGCCAAGTCTGGATGGCTATTCCTTTTTCTGGATTTCCATCCCATTTTTCCAGAAACTGGATAGTCTGGATGCACTATAAAGTTAGTGACTTGAGGAGCAATGGTAAATAGTGAGACTCTTGACAAACAAAAAAGGAAAGAGAAGACAGCCAAGTATTGTCAGAGTGTACCACCTTTGCTAGACTATGCTTGAAAAAAAACTGTACCGTACCACCAAGGCTAGCTCACAAAAGAGCCAAGCTCCTCGTAAAACCCCTCACGTGGACACCCCTGCAATTTACTGAATAATAGTAAGAAACAAGTTGCTTTTATCAGGGGGAACTAATCTGCACCTTTACCCTACTTTTAAACCACTTAAGTGAGCCTCTAACTATCCTTTGACCCCAAACTGGTAAGACTTTTACTTTTAGCCTATCCATTTTAAATTTATATTCCTAAAAGACCAGGCGAAACAATAAAAAGTGAAATACTGGTAAAGACAAACCTTTGAGGATCAAATAATAGAGTTAATTAGCTTTTTAAGCTTTTGAACCATTAATTTATTTACACAGTAGCATGGCACATGGCAGTCAACATAACCATAACAAAGCCACGAGAAAGATGCAGTGTCATCTACTTAGTAATGAACAAGTTAAGTTTAAAATTTTTCACCATAGATGATCGAGTCGAAACTTTGACCTCATATTAAACTATGAAGCGCACTTTGGTGGTCGCAATTCCCGAAATAAATGGAATCAGCATGTTCGAAAATATCGTTTCCAAAAGTGATCAAAACAGAGATCATTGAAATATTGATCTTTTTCTGCATTGCCAAAAAATATTGCATTCAAAATTCTTTACAGTCTAATGAAATGTAATTAAACAAATATAAAAGATTTTTCAACTAAAGCAAGGAGCAAGTTTAAAACTTATAACAGATTGAAGCTACTTTGTATATAAGGGTAGGACCCCCAATTTTCTCTAAAAAATATGGAAAAAAAAGCTAACTTCACAATAAAGAGTAAGGAGTTAAGGATGAGACAGACTTTTGATCTTTTACATAATTAAATAAATAAATAAAAAAAAAACTTGCGAATATTTTCATTCTAACTTAACTTGTAGGAAATAATCGAGTCAAACTCAAAACGAGCAAATCCCCTATGTCTTCCAAAGTTAATTTTATTTCATATGAATAATTTTCATTTTAAACTTAAAATAAGCTAAATTCTTGATTTTCATTCTAACTTAACTTTTAGGAAATAATCGAGTCAAAACTCAAAACGATAAGAAATTAAAATAAGTTGGGTGCAAAATCCCCTTTTCAATTGCGAATTTTCTTTAAAAATTTATGGACACTTTTAGTGGCTTTTGGACACTTTTTTACTTTGAAGGACACTGGGACACTATTGAGTCAAAAAAGGCAACTTTTTGAAAAAAAGGACACTTTTTGGA
>NC_142813.1:23669736-23811657 GCF_049724085.1 Artemia sp. Qi Xiang Cuo
ATTTCAAAAGCAAAACTATTTCTTTGACACTAAATAAATGCAGTTTACTTGATTGTTTTTCATAGATCAAGGCTTGTGCAAATTTAAAAGTCCACAGCCACAACTCCAACGCCAAAAGAATGCCCAACAATTTGAAATTTTAGCCTAACCACAGCCAAATTTACTGATATGTTTCCAACATGCCATGGAGCTATACCAGCCAATTGCCATGGAGAATTCCTGTCAGGAATTGTCAATATTCACTTATACATGTGAAAAAAATAGAGACATTTAAAAGAGAAATGAACGTTGTATCCTTTAGGGATGAACTTACTACATAGATTACTTAATACATTACTACAGGGAACAATGTCTTTCCAAGATAGATATACGTACTTCAAAATGAAAAGATTATATCACAATCGAAAGATTTCTCGTTTTACAATTTGATTTGTAGGAGGCACACGTCCTTTCTCTATGGATGATGTGTATAACCCTACTTCAAAATGCTTCCATGAACATTTTTTATTATCTAAAAGTATTCATATCTCGCAAAAAAGTCAATAAGCTGTCCAAGACAAAATTTTCAAACAAGATCTGCTAATAAGGTTGAGTTGCAAATTTTTAGAGATGCAATGATATTATGTGTATAGCTTTTTTTATAGTTCCTTTTTCTTGCATCTCAAACAATCCAACAAAAAGGAAAATAAACAGAAACAAAGGAACAGAAGCAACAGAACAAAAAAATAGGATTGACTAACCTTACAAGATTTAAGCATATCTCTCGCAAATGTTGTCAGTTGAACAAGAGACTTGTTTCTTTCAAAATCTGGCAATTTATTACCCATATAACTGATCTGGAATCTCATTGCTTTCCAAAAAGCTTCTTTGACACTTCCTATCTCATATTGAGAACAGTGTACACTCTCCCATAGCTCTCTCACATAATTGCCAACATTGATCAAAATATGGCAAATCCTTTGGAAAATGATGACACGAACACCACACAATGTCAGCCTTGGGGATAGGTAAAATTTCTTTCTTTCGTTAGTAAATTGAAATACTTCAGATTCAAGGCCGTTTAAAAGAGAGCGAACACACCGCGCAAACAATGCATCATCAATAATGACATCAACATCGTTTTTTATCATTTTCAATAGATACCCTTCAACATTTCTTATCACTTTGCCATCAGCTTGTATTTTAGCTGCGTCTTCCCAGTCGAACAAATAATCCGTTGGTTTGGTGCTAGGGGTCGTTGGTCTTGTGTTGTATCCCTCGTCTTCAATGGTGGATGAGGATGATATTGATGTATGTTGTGTAACTAAACCTCTGTGCTGTGCTGGAAGGTCTGGTAGGTCAAGAACAAAAATACCATGAAGAATCTGATTAAATGGTATTTGGGCGAGACAGGAGGCTCCCATGAGACTGTGAATGAAAGTTACATTAAAAAAGAAATTTAAAAAAATCAAATGCTGGAAAACTAAACATATTCAAAATGTTAACAGCGTTAAACTGAAAAACCCATTGAAAAATTATGGTAGTTGGCTTTTTTTATTTTAGCAAGATATTCGAGGACCAAACAACAAGGATATGCTACTAGGATTCTCTCTAGATTACGCTCTAAGCTATTACTACTTTACGAGAGATATACTGGGATAAGCTCTCTATCTTAGGGAGTTGGCCATTTTTTTATTTTAGCAAGATATTCGAGGACCAAACAACAAGGATATGCTACTAGGATTCTCTCTAGATTACGCTCTAAGCTACTATTACTTTACGAGAGATATACTAGGAAAAGCTCTCTATCTTAGGGAGGGTGGCTGGCGTTCATCCACCCCCCCCCCCCCGAAAATACCCCCAGAGGAAAATATCCCCAGGTAAATCCCCCCTCCCAGAAAATACCTCCCCGTGGAAAATAAGGTTTTCAAAATTTGATAATTTTGTTTGAGTTTTTTTTTCGTTGGGGGAAGGAATTTTGGTACTTGTGTATTATGCGCCACTCACTCAAGTTTACGCAGTGTAAAATTCGAGAACACATCGGTTTTTTCGTTAGTTTCTTTGTTACTTTAGAAATAAATTTGGGCTATAAATTTGCACATTAGGGGGGAGGAGGGGTAATTATAGCGGGTCTGCATGCAAAATGTGTTTGGTACAATTATTCTGCATATTACATAGATAGATAGATTTTAAGTGGTATTTTAAAGCGAAATATTCGGCCATGAACACAGTAAAATAACATAAATGAAAGGCACAAATAACATAAACTTTGATCAGCAATCATCATAAAACACTTAGATGAAACACTACATTAACCTAGTAATAGTGCTTAATACTTGGAAAAACGGTCATTAAAAAAAAACAAAAAACAGTTAACACTTGGAAAAATACTTAAATGAAACATTACATTTACTTTATGCTGGGATTTTTTTTTTCTTAGTAAAAAAAAATTTCCAGATACTCTCGCTATTCTTCTATAATTTTTTTGTGGTCATATACCTAGAAAGAATTATTTTCTGACTTCAAACTATCCATATACTTTACCTCCCCCCCCCCTCCCCTATGTGCAAATATATAGCCCAAACTATATATTTCCAATATATTATGTCACTGTCGTCTTTGGCTTGTCTCGCACTAAGCTGAAAAAAACTAACAAAGAAACCGGTTTTGTTCACGATTTTTACATAGCGTAAACTTGAGCGAGTTGACACAAGCACCAAAACTCCTTCCCCCTACGGAAATTAAAAAAAAAAATCAAATGAAATTCTCAAATTGGGAAAGCCAACTTTTCCACGGGGCGGGGTATTTTTTGGGGAGGTATTTACTGGGGGGTAAAGTATTTGGACAGTTTGAAGTCAGAAAACAATAGCGAGTTTGAAGTCAGACAGTTTGAAGACAGAAAGAAGAATAGCGAGGTATCTGGAAATTTTGTTAAATAAAAAAAAAGACAAAAAATCCCCAGTATAAAGTAATGTTTCATTTAAGTGTGTTTTTTCAAGTGTTTAGTGTGTTTTTTTTTCAATGACCGTTTTTCCAAGCATTAAGTAATATTTTAAGGTTAATCTAGTGTTTCATTTAAGTGTTTATTGGTGGTCGCCGGTAAAATTTTATACTATATGTGCATTCAATTTTTATTGTTTAACCGTTTCCATTGCTGTATATGTGGATTTAAAATACACTTATATATTTATCATTATAGTGTTCAGAATAAATTCACCAAACAAACTTTGGATGCAGATCAATTCGACTTTACCCCCCCCCCCCAATGTGCAAATTGATAGCCCAAATTTATTCCTAAAGTAATGAAGAAACTAACGAAAAAAACAGTGTTCTCGAATTTTACACAGCGTAAACTTGAGTGAGTGGCGCATAATACACAAGTACCAAAATCCCTTCCCCCTACGGAAACTAAAAAAATTAAACTCAAATAAAATTGTCAAATTTGGAAATCCGTATTTTCCACGGAGGGGTATATTCCACGGGGGGGGGGGTATTATTCGTGGGGGGTATTTCCCAGGGGAGGGGGGTAATTGTCGGGGAGGTAAACGCTTAGCGCCCTAAGGGAGTAATTTTTTTTTTTTTTTTATTTTACCAAGATATTTGAGGACCAAATAACAAGGATATGCTACTAGGATTGATTAGGGAAGATAAAAAACCGGTATGGAGTTTACGTTAGCAAAATCGACACACATATTCCAAAGTTCAGATCATCTTGCGTTTCAGAAACTATCATCGGATGATAGTCTGAAAGCCAATCAAAGTGCAGTGTATTATTTTAAGACGTAAAGATTTCTTAAAAAAGAAATTAAGAACTATCGCATCGAAATAGTCATTAATCTAGCAATAGTCCAAGCAATTATTTATAACGAATATAAAACAGTCGAGGCTCATCTTAGAGCAGTTTTAATATTCAAAAGAAGAAATTCCAATATTCTGGAGGTTACTTTTGCTGGGAAACTGTTCGATAGAGCAACTGTTTACCAGATGATTTCTTTTTAGAGAGTGTTGCAACATAAAAGTTTCTCAGCGAGGGTTGTTAGTACGATCAACGTCACCACAAGTTACTCTTGTCGGTAGAATCTAGAGAAGATGACAATTAGAACTTACTCAGAAGAAGGAAAAGGCGTATACCTGCAAGATGTCAAGA
The DNA here is from genome assembly GCF_049724085.1 of Artemia sp. Qi Xiang Cuo. Taxonomy (NCBI): domain Eukaryota; kingdom Metazoa; phylum Arthropoda; class Branchiopoda; order Anostraca; family Artemiidae; genus Artemia; species Artemia sp. Qi Xiang Cuo. The sequence continues at coordinate 23,673,863 of NC_142813.1, forward strand.
ACTGCCCATTTTAGGCCTTTTCAATCTTATTTTTCAACAATAGCCTTTAGAGACTTCATCAACCTTTTCGTCCGAAAAGCTTAAAAAATGTTTACAATTTAAGACAAAATGTCTTTAAATAAACTCGAAGCATACCTTAGCCTTGATAAAAAAAAGTTAATAAAAAAAGACGGAACAAAGATTTTGGAGCAATCCGTTTACCAGGAAATAGAAATACGACACTTTCCATTGTACTAGTTAGGGGTTGAAAAATTAACTAAGGGGTTATTGTCATGAGCGGATTTGGAATTTATAATTAATTTAATTTTCAAGAAATTTTTGGACAAGCTTAAAAAGGGGAGGGTCAGGATTCGCTCGATTAGATTAAACTTTTAACAAGAAAAAAAATCCGGTAAGAAAAAAAATAAAATGAAAAATCAGATGAAATAACAGAGAATTTTAAGTTTCAGAACTTACGAAGAACCTTCTATCCTCTTGCCTTTAAATGGGCGTCCACGCACCCTGGTATTCCTTGAAAAAAAGAGACTCTCGAGCCTTTGCTGCTGTTTTATCATAGGCAGCGCAACAGTGCTGCCTAAAGGAGGCCCTAGACTGTCAATCATTTTGATAAAAAACTCCTGTCAATCGATTGACTAAAGCATGACTGACCGTCTAGGAACCTGTTTGACGCTTGAAAGCGTTGACGGTGATTGATAGAAAGTTTGAATGACTCAATCGGTTGACGAGGGTGATTGACCGTCTAGACTAGTTTTGTTCAAATATTGCGTCAGTCACGCGCCAACAACAATGGAAGATATTCCAGAAGGAAGCAAAAATATGGAGCGCGAGTTAATTTATTTATTAATTGAGTTATACCGGAATCACCCTGAGTTATGAGAAGTTAAAAGTAAAGACTATTTTAACCGAAATATGAAAAGTGCAGCATTGGACAGGATATTGCAGTAAAGATACTGAAACCAGATTATACAGTTCATGAACTAAAAAAGAAAATTAATGTTTTAAGAACGAATTTCAATCGCGAATACATGGCGATCGAGAAAAAAAAGAGTATGTAGCGTCAGCGGAAGACACCCCACAACCGTCCCTGTTATACTACAATGACTTTGCATTCATTAGAGATCAGATTGAAATGCTAAAAAAGAAGCAACAGAGGCAATAATTGTACTTTAATGTACAAGCAGTAGAAACTCTATTATTTGGAGGGCGGCGTTTATCACCCCTGGACAATATCCCCCCCCCCCCCCTGCAGAAAATCTCCCCTCAGAAAATAACACCCCTATGCGGCTGGTTGGTCGTTAATCCCTTTGCACCTTAAAAAAAGGACTAGAACTCTTACTAGGGGAAGGGACGAGGAAGGGGCAGTCCGCCTCCAATACAGAATATATTCTGCTCATTTTGGGGTTTAATGTTACTCTTTACTTTCATAATAATAGTGTAGACCAGAATTATTCCCAGAAATCATAAGGGAGTAGATATCGATTTTACAGTTTTGATGCTTTTTTTTAAGTTTCTGTTGTACACCTCTCGCCTCCTCAAAAACCTTTGGTGAAAATACCCTTTTGCTGGGTTTTGATGGAAGACTTTTCCACGGAGGAGGGGATTACCGGCGTGTTTTTTAAAACCATCAAAAATTAAAGGTTTTTTTGCAAAATACGTTGTAACTTTCAGCTAGAATGAAAAAAAGGTAAAAAAGAGGAAAAGGGGAAAGAGAGAGAGAGAGAGAAAAAAAAAAGGTCAGCCAGATTCCACTGACCAACTTGTGGATTTAGCTACGGAATACTTCAAGCAACCTTGGACAGAAGAGAACATTCTAGCTCAAGGTTGGACTATGAAAATGAAGAAGCTACTTCATTTGAAAATGATTTTACAGTTTTGATGCATTTTTTAAAGTTTCTGTTGTACACCTCTCGCCTCCCCAAAAACCTTTGGTGAAAATACCCTTTTGCTGGGTTTTGATGGAAGACTTTTCCACGGAGGGTAGTCCTCTTGTTCTGTATCGCGCAGAACGTTCAGTAAATGATCATGAGTGAAGCGATTTCTCATCTTTTACAGCTCCTTGGACCAACGACGTTTCCTATTTTCTTTTTTTCCACTTTAGCGCAGTCAAAGTACATGCAAGAAAAGCCAAATCAGTATTAAAGTGCATTTCTCACACGATAAACACCTCACCACCCGACTCTGAACTGAAACTAAAAATCTGGCTGTGAGTTAAAATTAAACTTGAAATTAGCTTTGGTCAAGATTTAAGGGTTGATTGAAGAGTCAATTAAAGGTTGATTAAAGCACACGTCAATCGACTGACAGAAGCTTTTGATCAAAATGATTGACCGTCTAGAGTGTCCTTAAGTAAAGAACGATGTTGGCACAATGTATTATTTATTTTTCCATACCAGGGCACTTCGTATCGACGGAGTTGTCGTAGAAACTTCGAAAAGGGCTCATTCGATTGGAAATTGGAATGGCTATTGCCCTTTTTAATAGTTGAAAATGATTGGAAGGTAACTAGAGCCCCTTCCACGCCCATCATTTCCCTAAACACATCCAATCAAAATTCAGAGATAGCCATTTTTTTTTCAGCGTAGTTGATTTCCAAATATAAATTATGTTTTTGAGGAGGACACTCCCCCACAGCCCTCAGGGCAAGGGTTGTAAGTTATGCCCTGGGGGCACATAAGGTTTTTTATATGGAAAGCGTTATCGTGGAAACTTAAAAAAAAGGCTCATTCGATTGGAAATTCAAGGGGCTAGTGCCCTTTTTCAGCTAACCCCCCTCTCACGCCCACCTTTTCCCCAAACACATCCAATCAAAATTTTGAGATGGCCATTTTTTTCAAGGTAGTTGAAAGAAGACCCCGACGCCACGCCGATGAGGGAAGACCGGCGGTGGCGGGGCCAAAAACAGCAGCGGCAGTGCACCGCCGGCCCGCCGCCGGTAAGATGTCGGCAGCGCGCCGCCGGTGCGATCAATGTTGACCGCAAACATTAATGTTTTCATCAGTCTTTATCAAATCACAGCTTAAATTTACGACAGATTCGGGCCTATTCAAGAGTTCAAAACTTCACAAATCGCTGGCTGGAAACTGGTCTCCTTCGTTATTCATCAAGAGAAGTAGAAATCTGGTAGAAACGAAATGGCTGTGGCGTTTCAGAACCCTTGTATAATAGTTGAAGTATCTATTAGCTATGTATTCTTAACATAAACAATTATTAAAATTAGTAGTTTTTTTTCATTGAGCATTACTGCATACAAAACTTCAAATACTGTATCACAAAATTCGTCATTTAAACTTTGAATATAAGTTTGAACTTAGAAGCTTAATTTTTTCATAATGCCCTTTGCCAATATCTGTTTTGTCACCTTTAAAACAGTTGAAATGGGCGACTTTGATACTGATCGTTTTTTTTTGCTTTTTTGATTCCTAAAAAGCCTTCCTTGTATTAAAAACTGGTTTTTAAACAATTAAAAAAAAAAATTAGTTTTTTTGGCTTCTTTATAGAATATGTCTTGTAGACTAATGCTAAGCTGCTGCTTTTTTTATTGCTTTTGGCTGCTCTTTTCGATATTATTCATTTTTCTTTTTGGGATTCATTCCAAATTATATACCCATAAATACCTAATATCAGCTAAATTGAATGAATGAATTTTATTAATAACCTGTCTAACAACCAACAGAAAAAGACAGAGCACAAACAAGAAAAGAAAGAAAAAACATAAACTGGCAAGAAAAATAAATACAAACAGAAAGAACTACATAATAACATAACTATTTGAGAAGGTGGGCCCACTCTTGATCCAGAAGCTCTAATTTTTTCACGTAATTCTGAATTACCTCCTCCACGGCACTCAGAGGCTCAACAATTCCATATTTTGCAGCAATATGGTGGTTTCTAACAAAAGGCAGCACTTGAAGAAGATATTGGGCATACTTGAAAAATACCGACCATATGTCTTTCTTGTTTCATGCACTCAGGAGCTTCCAAAAAGGAGACAGGTACAAGACATGAGGCAAAGCTACTGCATTATAAAGACGAGCCAAATATTTACGGCTTGAATTGCGACGGCTTGTGACAACACCCGCATAGGCAATGCCCACTTTTTTAGAAAGGTGTTCAATAAGTAAAGACTGGTCTCTCGAAGATTACGACCAATCGGCAGGCCAAGGTACGTAATGTTACTCGACGGTGTTGCGGTAATTCCACCAAGCCTGACTGTAGCATTATCTTCAGGGCAATTAAAAAACAAAACAGCAGACTTTTCTACATTAAACTGCAAATCAATATCAGCATAACTTTTTTCAAGACGCGAAAAATTATTTTCTAATGAAGAAAGCAACCGAGACAGATTTAAAAGATCATCTGCAAAACCCAGAAGTGACAAGTCAATATGCTTGCAAATAGAGATAACCTGTTGTGCATTATTAACACTGTTATTATACAAAGTAGGAGCCGTTATAGCCCCTTGCTTAATTCTCGTATGTCCGGATATCTCCCCACTAAGCTCTAATCTTGCAAACGAACACGAAGCTTGAGGTTCCTATACATATCACGTAGTGACCTTACAATAGGAGAACGCACGCCTCGCTTACACAGCTCAACCAAAATCTGGGCATGAATCCCAGAGTCAAAAGCTCTCCTGACATCATACTGACCTAATATCAAAGTTTCTCGCGAGAGATGAGCATCAAGTAATATGTTATCAAGAAGATAAAGTACATGGGTGCACCCAATGCCTTTTCGAAAACCAAACTGGTGTGGAGGCATCTCACACTTATCATAAATCTCATCAAACAAAACAATCTCGAATAATTTACAATATACTGAAGATATCGTTACTGGCTGATACAAAGAAGGCTGTTCGGCCGGCTTCCCCTTCTTTAATATCGGGATAACCACACCCAGACTAAAGCAACTCGGGACTATCCCTTGTGTCAAAATCATCTGAAACAGAAGGGCAAGGTGATGGTAAAGAACATAACCTCCTAAAGAAACATGTAGAGCACAAATACTATCGCAGCCTTTTGAGTGTACCTTTTTCAGCTTTTTAACGGCCTGGAAAATTAAGACCGGTGACACTGAGAAATCGTCGAAGGTGTCGGTAAGCATAGAAACCAGTTCATTCTCGTAATTAGACTGCAGAACTGGATCAGGCGCTTTGAACTCGGACTCAAAGTAAGCACTCCACTGATTAGCCGAAATATTAGACGTAGGCTTAGCTTCTTCAGGCTTAGACCGAAGCGACCAAATAAGGTTCGGATTCGTACTGAGCTTTTGCACAAAATTTTCTTTGAGGGTTGCACGGTGGGCATCTAACGCTTTATTGAACTTTCGTTTAGTATGGATTCGAATCTCGTTCACTATTCCACTTCGTGGCTTCCCGCTATCATGCCAAACTTTCAGCCATAGCTTCGCCGACGCACAAGCCGCCACTAGCTCCGGATTTCTAGACCACCCTTTCACCTGCGATCTATTACGGATACGCTTCACAGGAACTGCTACACTCTCCGCAATACTCAGAGCATGCGATATTTTTGCACAGTACATGTTTATCTGCAGACGTATTTCACTTTCACTACAATACGAGTTTGCATTTCTCTGCAGCAGATGGAAGGGAACTTTTATTTTACTCAGGATATCCCCAGAAGTAGCCGCGAAGAGATCATTCGACACTTGTTTCCAGTCACTGTATACTCTCCATTGGGATTTGCACAGACCCGACAACTTTGGACAGTCCAGTGTTATTGAAAATGACAAAGGCAAATGATCAGAGCATAAACATTCAGCTGCAACTTTTACTTCGTCACTCACCGGGAAGTTCGTTAACACATGGTCAAGATTTGAGACGGTGTTGACAACACTGATAAATGTGTAAGCTTTGTCCTTATCAACGACATTTAACTGATCAGGAAGGGAATCTATAACGATTTGAGTCCTTTCAGATTCGGTATTAAGTAGGTCACAGTTGAAGCCCCTATTAATAGAACTTTTGTATTCCCAGGAATTTGAGCCTTCACGAAACGGCTTAACTGAGTACATGCAGCCGTGAACTTGCTGTCCGAGAGGTTAGATCTATAATTAGTAGGAAGATAGACGTTTATTATCACAGCATCGCGAACTTTAACAGCGAGGAAGTGTTTACTTGATGCTAAAAGTTCAGCCTGAAGAGGCTTTCTCACCAAAATGGCTAAGCCACCAGATGGCCGACCTCTGGATTTCACACGTTCAGCTGGCCGAACAAAACACTGGAGTGAACTTGAGAAATTGAGCAGGTTAGTATTGTCCTCGGAAAGCAGGTGCTCTTGTATACAAATTACTTCATTTGTTAGGCTCATAGTATCAAGCAGCACTGTTTTCTCAAGTGCTTTCTTATTTATATTTCAAGACAGAATACTACACATTTTGGGAGCATGATCTATCTTTAAAATTCTTTCTGTTACCAGGACAGGCATAGTAATAACATGTGTGCCTAGTCGAATTGCAATTCAGTCACCGAGTAGGATTTTGACCAGGATTCTCAGAGGAGCTTGTGTGGCCAGTTTCTCCACAGCGGCTACAAGTTTCAGCTTCCTTACAGTCCGCTGCTATGTGCCCCACATGATGACACCGATAACACCTTCGAGGCAAAAAGCAGAATTCTTCTAGACGAAATAGTTCAAAACCAATTTTAATCGGGTTCGTTAAGGCAGTGGACAATGCACTTTTAGAGGGGTAATACATTTTAAACGCTTGCGAATTGCCGCACTTGATTGCTTTTTCACAGTCTTTTGACAGACTTTTCAGAAGGTCTTCCGTCACGTTGCTGGGGAGACGTTTCACTATACCGATGAACTTGGAATTAACAAGTCGATTGTCAATTTTATGGTTACTTTTGAGAGCAGCCGAGACTTTCTCTGCGGCCTGCTTCGAAGAGACTGACAGTTGCCATTCCTTATTTCTCCGCCTGAGCACTGCATCTGCTAATGTTGTACGAGGGCAATTCAGAAACTAACCTCCGATTGGTCACAGTGCGTGTAGTGGGGGGAGTAGCGCGCCATCTGTGCATTCACGCGCTCAGCAGGTCAGTCGGCATCAAGCCGTAGTCGAGTGAACATCGTACCTGCACTAGTTTAGTTATTGTGGTAGTTTGAAATGTGTGCTGCAATAGAAAATCCCGCCAAATGTGAAGTGCGTGCTGTTATAAGATTTTTTACAGCCAAAGGATACTCTGCAGCAGCTATTCATCGTGAGCTTTGTGCCGTGTACGGACCAAAAGTTATGAGTGAAGGAGTTGTCCGTGAATGGGTACGTTTATTTAAAAGTGGACGAGAAAACGTTCATGGTGAAGAGAGGAGTGGTAGACCATCCTTGGTGACTGACGAACTCGTTCAGACAGTTGATGCAAAAGTTTGTGAATATCGACGTTTCACAATAGCGGAGTTGTCTACTGATTTTCCACAGATTTCTAAAACTCTTTTGTACGAGATAGTGACAGCAAGATTGGGTTACCAAAAGTTCTGTGCACGATGGGTGCCCAAAATTCTTACCGACCACCACAAAACTCAAAGAATGGCCTCTGCATTAGACTTTCTGTCACGTTATGAGGACGAAGGAGAACCATTGTTAAACAGAATCGTGACCGGTGAAGAAACATGGATTAAGTACGTGAACCCTGAAACAAAAGAACAGTCAAAGATGTGGGGACATTCAGATTTACCTACCAAACCACAAAAAGCCCGGCAAGATTTTTCCGCCAGAAAACTGATGGCAACGGTGTTTTGGGATTCCAAAGGGGTGTTTTTGGTTTAATTCATGGAACGTGGGACAACCATTAATCAAGACGTGTACTGTGAAACACTAAAAACATTACGACAGGCTATACAGAACAAACGCCATGGTATGCTGACTTCTGGTATTGTTTTTTTCCATGATAACGCCTGTCCTCACTCTGCTCGCAGAACAACAGCCCTTCTTGAGTCCTTCAAGTGGGACGTTTTCAACCATCCACCTTACAGCCCAGATCTGGCGCCAAGTGATTATCACCTCTTCATGCATATGAAGAAAGGGATCGGGTCCCAGCGGTTTGATGACAACGAAGAGCTCAAAGATGCGGTCACAGGCTGGCTCAAGGCACAAGCAGGTGATTTTATGCAGAAGCAATTTCAAAGCTTGTGAAGAGATACGATAAGTGCCTCAATCGTTATGGAGACTATGTCGAAAAATAGTGCAAAGATGTAGTTGTAAGATGTATATATTAAAATATTTTTACTTAACTTGGTGTATTTTTTTCAATCAACCAGAGGTTAGTTTCTGAATTGCCCTCGTATCACCCGGTGCCAAGCTTGTTATAAAGTCTTTACGCTTTCCTGGATTGTCTAACTCAGGAGACATATTCTCCACGACAACCGAGAATAGCTGTTTTTCCAAATTTGGCGTTTTAGATACTGACGAGGAGGCTGTAGGCTGATTCTTGGAATCAGGAATAACTTTCAATTCATTGTTCAGAGTATCTAACTTGCGGGAAAACTGTTGCAGCTCACTGTCCATTTTTCTCGTCATTTCGTTCACTTTGGTAGTAATACAGACTGCAATTTCGTCACCACAAGTGGGAACAGACTCCGGTTCGAGAATAACGAAAGTCGGAAGCTCTTTACCGTCCTTAGAACAGCACCATATGGCTTTCGCGATATCCGTCAAGTTATCACAGTCTTTTTTGCATTCACGTAATCATTCTTCATCCCCGAGTTCAACCTCATAGTAAGTCCACAGCAGTTTTTTGGCTTCCACAATACTGGCATGATCAAAAAACTCTATTCCTTTGTTAACGAACATATCAGTCTTAATACCCTTTGTCATGCATCTAGATACAAAGTTTTAAACTGGATTCAATACCAGCACAGTTTTTATTTCATTAATCTGGATTAAGTCCAAAAATACATTCACCAATTTCTTTGACAATTAATAATATCGAATTCTAGGCAGATATTGAAGGGTTGAACTATATATTCAATATTTTTCTGGTGGTTACCTTGCGAGAAAAGTAAGTGAAGCGTTGAAGGCTGTATACCCTTGTCCCCGCAATTTAAGGGGCAAGCCCGGCGGGTACCACGGCTCTTGCTAACAACTCTCCACCCCCTCTGCTTACTTTTCTTTCCCCACCTCAATTGTAGCGTAGATGCCTCTAAATATCAGATGTCCTATTTATTTAAAATCGCACTGCTTGATGGCTAATCTCCAATATTATCAGTGAAAAATTTCAAACTCAGACCACTTTTACAAAACATAAATAAATGTCCAGAAACTAGGTTAGTAGATTAAGCAAAGGTTTTATTATAGGTCAGGAACTATAATCCTTTGACAAATATTGCAAAATCCAATAGCTTCACTGGGATTATAATTCACTGAAAAAAGGTTACTAGTTTGATAATGTTAACAAAATATCCAATTTATGACAGATACATTCACTTCGAACTCTGAATCAATACTGATTATAAACTGCATCAATTAATAGTTGTCAAAGAGTCAACCAGCCTAAAATATTTATAGTAAAAATACCGTTAGCCACATGCGTTTTGTCACTAAATAGAAAAGCAAAATCTCCCTTATTTAATATTGTATTTACTAAATAATTTTATCTTGAGCAGCTGCTGTGGATGGTTGATTAAAATATTCCTTGCTAAAAAGGCTCTTTGAAAATGGTTTATGGGTCAAGGAGGGAAGACAATGAGGTAGTGGATAATATTCTTCAACACCAAAGTTCATTCTCACTTACTTAAAATTTAAAATTTTCAACAGAAAACGCCCTTATAATATCGTCTGTGTCCCACCAAAAAATCGTATCTAACATGTCCACACTTCTCATAGAGTTGCCTAGATAAGACTTGCTAAGCTGTTCTAAAAAGAAAATCAGCAACACTAGATTATTTTCAATGAAACTTTGATCCTCCTGGTCCATATTACAAAGCTCTCATTGGGAATAGCTAATCAAACAATTTTTTGCAATTATCTAAAAAATTTAAAAATGTTAGACAGGGCCTTTAGGCCTAACAGCGGCGATATGTGATGAATCTTTTCCCTAAGATACTGAATATCACTATTACTAAATTACCCATAAACTGGTTCAGTGTGATAGGTTATTTATCCTAAGCACAGCAGTACAGATGACACAAGTTTTTAGAGAAAAGAAAAATGAAAGAAAGTACTTGTTATTTTCTGAATTCGAAAACGAAGGTCTCAGACCCGATCCTGGATGAAGTGTAACCAGCTGTGCAAACTTGTCGAAACCTTGCGTCTTGTCCATGTTTTTTGAAGAGGAAAAGAGGCGATAACTAGGCGCTTCATAAGCGTTTATATTACACAGGGCCACTGTATTATCTGGAATATACGACTGACATCGAAGAAAATTTTCACTTCCGTGAATGTCACATCTCTAAAATTAGTTGAGTAACTTTTATCAAGGTAAAATGACACTTAGAACCTAAAATTAACTCGACAAAGTCAATTAAGAACATAAGTTATTACTAAGTAAACGGAAATATTTTTATTGAAGTTAGGCATTTATGTTTTAAAGTTCAACACACATGCATTTTAAAAAGTCTATAATGCACAGTTTTGACCTAAAATAGTATGCTAAATGACTTTAGCAATTGGAAATGTTAGACAAGCTGAACGAGAAAAGGATAATTTTTTTAGAGAGAAAAAATTACTATCTTTGAGCATTTTTGCAGGTAATTTATGGCCTTTTTTACATAAAAAAGACGATTTCAACGCTCAGTAGTTAGATATTTCCATAACTTATAGATAAAAGCCGACGCCGCACCAATTTATCGGCGGCGCGCCACCAATGAAAGACGCGCCGGCCCAGAGAAAAATTTCGGCGGTGCGCCACTATTACCATCGGCGCAACGGCGTGCCGCTATTACCATCGGCGCAACGGTGCGCCGCCGATATGTCTATTTGGCCCTATGTTTTTTGCGTGATTTGCTGAATCCGGTTCAGTTTGGCTGTTAGAGTTGCCGAGCTAATTCTGTGGTTATAGTTGACGACATCAGCTCACCTTATTCAGCTTTGACGAAGAAAATGAATAACAAAACAAGGATTGGACAGTCAGGATATATTTGAAATTCAGAAATTCAGGATACATATTGAATTTCAATTATACTAAATTTATTTAATATTACTATTACCCTAGTTGGGTTAGTTCAGTGACACAGTTCGTTGATTAAATCACAAGGAGCTTGGGGTCCCTGACGCCTGTACACTTGGTGTGCGGTACAATTTTTGCTTGGCTTGTTTTGACTGTGCTTGTTTAAGAGTGCTTATCAACCCATTTCAACCCTGCTTGGCCATTTTTCTTAGGTGCCAGTTTCATCGCAACTAAAGTCTCGAAAGAGAATTTTGATGGAACTCTACTCTTTAATTCGGAAAAACTTGTGGATATTACTGACAGAGACGCAGCTGTTAGAAAACAAGAGAACTTTTACCCAAGTTTAGAAAGTGAAGCATCGAGAGCTTATAAGTTTAAAGCCGTCTTCAAATGAAGACCCATGCATTGCGTTCTTGAAGGATCAAAGAGAGCGCATCCCTGTGACGGCAGCCCTTGCACGAATAATTTTTGGTCTGCCGGCAACCAGCATGACGGCCGAACGTCACTTCTTAACGACGGGTCTTGTTGTCTTTACTAAAAGATCCTCAATTGCTCCAGTGAGAATCAACCAGCTGCAGTTCGTCCATGACAACTACAATCTGGTGCAGGGTCTAGTCGAGCTTGAAAAGTGATTAGCATTCTTTTTGTTCAATTTGAACAGGTCTTACTGATTTTTTTTTTCAAGCATTTCTTCTTTTCTTCTGTTTAAAATTAGCGCACTGGAATGGTGCACTCTTTTCTATCCTTCCAAAAAGAAAACCATGGGTTTTCGTTTGAGGACGGCTTACGTCTTTTTGCTCTTTGTGCTTTTGTTCTTATTTCGATTTAATACAAACAGAATTGCATATATATTATACATCTATATCCATTTCAGTAAAAAAAAAAAAAATTCGGCAGCGCGCCAGTCGGGCGCCATGTCCGTGTTCCATTGAGACGCGTTTTCATCAGCCTGCTTTGCTTCGTTTTGACATCAATCAATAGAAGATTCAACGGTCTAGGACTAGGACCAAGTAGCAGGCGCATCAATATGCAGTGTTCCTCTTTACTTTTGGCGCGAAATTTAAACTTTGTCAGAAAAAAATACGTAATATCGGCTTTAAAAGACTTGAAAGAGCTTCTAGGAAATCAAAGCAGACATCCTGAAGACCTTTTTGCCTGTAGTCTTTTAATTTTCAATTTCCAAACTTTCAAGTTTCCCCCTCAAAAGTACATCCCGAAAACGAAAGATGAATAATCATAGTATAACCATGATTGACATAGCGCGTCAAACATGGACTACTGAAAATGGGTTTCATTAAGTACAATGTCAAGCATCGTGAAAACAAGGACACGGAGGGAAGCGAATGCTAACGTTTATTGAAAAGCGAGAGATTAAAAAATCAGAAAAAAAGAATCTTGATCCTAGAGATTATTGAGTTTTATTTTATTGAACGATACGTTGGTTGTGGTGTTTTGAATAGGTTTGAAACTCCTTCCTGATAGGAAAAATTGGTGTCAACTGGCGGCGTGCCACTGGAGAAAAATCGGGGGCGCGCCGAAATTTTTCGGCGACGCGCTGCAGTGCGCCGCTATTTCCCTTTCGGCGCAGCTGTTTGTCACCAAAAGAGAAACCGACATGGCGTCGGGGACTACTTTTAGACAAGGTCAATTACTTCGTTTATAGATGGTATTAAAAACGAAAATAAGAAACAGAATTTGACGAAATAAGACCATCACGTAGTAGAACGACCATACTACAAATTTCCATTTGGCAAATTCACGTAATAGTCAATAGCAGTCAATCTTATACATTCAAACTTCTGAACTGAAACAGTATTTAGAAGACTTATGTTTTGACCCTTGACTATTTATTCTACGCTCTAAGTTAAAAGAAACAGAAATTAGACTTAGCCTAATAAAAAATAAAACCAGTAGTGAACTTAGAATGTACCGAAAATAAAATTGATATTCCACTCAAACTCAAAACGAACAGAAATTACAGGATATACGAAGTGGGAAATTTTCCCCCTTTCACTCCAATTATAAGGCGATTGTCATTCACGCTTTACTGAAAGCAAGATATATTTTAAGCAATTTCAAAGTGACAGCGAAATAAAAAATAGAATTTTGTCAGATGATGTTCCCCTTTAAGCATTCTCTGAAAGTTCCAACTTAATAACCAAATCAATTCTTGAGATATGTTCTTTTGACAATGTCCATGCACATAGCGTCTTCTGATTTAGTTCAAAGTTCCCCTCAATATATGGATATCCATGATGTCATGGATATCTTCAGTTGAATCTGGGGGCCTTGCAGTATGGAAGACTTCAAGTGTTCGATACCTTGGTATTATTGTTGATGAATCTCTCTCATTCAAATATCATATTGAGAAAGTTTCAAATATATTAGCCAAAAATGTTGGCATAATTCGTAAACTTAAACATTGTTTTCCGAGGGAAATAATCCGTATGTTATGTTTTAGTTTAATTCACCCCTAAATTTGGTATTATAGTTCAATATGGTTGAGAACTTTCTCCTCAGTCCTTCGTCCAGTCTAGGACTAAGTTATGGAATTCGTTAAATGAGAATATTACAAATAGTAACTTAAGGGAATTTAAAAGGCTGTTGAAGATTGAATTGTTTTCTAAATATGATTTTAATGATTAGTGTAATAGGATACATATTTGATAGTTTAAATTGGTATTAGATCATTAAATGTAGTGTTTTGTTTTTTGTGTTAAGGAAGGAGTGAGTATGGAGTTTTAAGCGAGTGGTAGCAGGGAATATGATGTTGTAGTTGTGTTTTGTTTTTAAAGCCCTTCTGAGGTTTATGTTAAATTGTTTTCTCTTTTTTCTTTTTTTGGATTTGTTTGGTTTTCTACTCCATATCATGCCGTGGCATTTGGAGGGGATTTGTTTATATTAAGTTTTTGGCTAATAATTGATATTAATTAAATAAAGATATAGTAAACTGAGTAGTGTGATAGTTGCAGTAGTATTGGTAGCATGCAAATATTGCGTTTTTGATCATCTCCCTTATCATTTCCTGAAAGTTCAAAATTAATATACTCAGTCATTCCTGAGTTACGCCCTTTATACAATCCATATACATATAAGGTTTTTTTTTTATTTAGTGCAACACTCCCCCCAACATTTTCGAAAATCACCTGCATGGCCTTCATCTTCTTGGAAAGTAAAATTTAAAGATGCATATCTTTCTCAATAACATATACTAAATGTAAACAATGAACGAATTACCGAACTTACATTCTTTGCCCTGAGGACTGTGGGGATGAAATCTCCAAATAAAACATTACTGGACCTTTCAACAATGCTGAATAAAATAGATCTCTGTAAATTTTGATCGGATGTATTTTGGGGAATGACAGGCTGGGGCTGATTGCCGCTCAACAACGCTGAACAAAATGGCTATCTCAACATTTTGATTAGAAATGATTAGCGTGGGGGGAGGGGGCTGGTTGCCCTCCAATCACTTTTTACTATTAAAAAGGGCACTAGCCCTCTCAATTTTCAATCGAATGAGCTCTTTTTGAAATTCATTTTTTAATTTGTAGTTGCTATGGGCCCTCGCTCCTTCTTTACTAGGCTGCAGCTATCGCTGAAACCATGATTAGAACGTAAATTAATTTGCCACTTCCACCAGCATAAACTAATTGATGAGCTGAAACTATTACAAAATATGGAGCACATAACAGCAAACCATGTTTTTAGCAGTGAGGTATTTTGCTTTTGAACGGAGAAGATGTCAAAGGGGCAAATTCAGTTTAGTTTGCTGTTATCGCCAATAAACTTGTTCCTGCATTGGAAAAATTCAACAAAGGAAATAGTTTTAGACTTTGCAAAAGCGTGGAATTGCGCTAGATTCAGGTGGCAATAGGATAATTAGATGCGTCTAAATCCATACATCATATTTCACGAAAAGTCGTCAGTAGGAAAAGCACAGACGTTAATAAAGAAGGTGCTCTGTCAAAACAAGACACTTGTCCAATTTCTGGAGGCATTGGATGTTTCAGCGGTATTAACAGGAAGACAGCAAATAGAAGACTACTGACAGTAGCGAGCATAGAAGCTGACAAAAAGGAGATGATGTAAGTTTTTTGTATATTTTTATATATAAAATCAAGGGCAAATATTTCTTATCGCATTAAAGCCCGCGAAGCTCTAAGCGATTATAAGCCAATAAGCCTAACAAGGGACTGTTACAAAGTATAGATAAAAGCATAAAAAGCCAGTTTACCATAAAACCATAAGTTTGGTGGATGCTATCCCCAATAGCCCTCAACTTTGGAAAAACAACATCTTTGCTTAAACAACATAAAAGATAAATAGCATGATCTTGGTATCCCTCAGGTTCGTGTTCCAAATCTTCCAGCAAATCACATAATTTATTAGCTGTATCAACGTCTCCAGCTTGTCTAAGCTGAAAAATCTTTTGCAGAAGCATTGTAACTCCAGTCGGTGATTTCAAGTCTAAAACAGAAAAAAAAAGTTTTGATAACGAGAGAAAAATAATCTTTATAAATTAGTATTAGGCAGAGTACCTATTTAAGGAACATTTTTAAAATGTGATTAAAATCTATAACTGAACACAATCTTTAGCAATTACTCCTGTTACTAATAATCCTGCTCAACATACCTGGATAAATGTATGCATAAGTTATTGCTATCCATCGGGTTCTTATTCCATATTCATTATCTATTTACATACTAAATCAGGGGTAGGCAACCTTTTTTGGCTGCGGGTTAAACCAGCCACAATTCAAATATTAAACAGGGATATTTTCATTTTAAAACCGCATTTTAGTGAATATACGTTAAAACCGTCTATGCTACGTCGCTAGACAATAAATCATTTTTGACATACTCGTCAATATTTTTTGGTATAGCGGTAACCCCATGCTAAACTATTCTAACTGACAATTGCGTTTCTTTCATTCCCACAATTATTTGCTTTTAATTTTCAGTCATTAAATATGTGTCCGGAACAATTTAAAGATCCTCTTTTCATAAACTCGCCGTACGAAAATGATTTTCCGTAAATACCGATGCTAAGACCTGCAACAGAACTGGCAAATGTAGCGTGATAGTATCCGGTAACAAATTCTTTAAGAATTATTTTATTTCCGAAATTTAGCACATATCCAGCAACGTATTCAGATTCGTCTTCAATTTGTATTTCACTCACTATATTTTCTGAAGAAAATTTTCGCTCAATATTTTAGGTCCTGGCGGTAATTACGTAATTATATAAAGAAAAATCGACTTGTAACAATTATGTCGCCTTTCTGTCTGCATATCACAGGATAAGATTTTTTTTTGACGGTCCAAGGTAATATTTTTTAAATAAGAATAATTATTTCCATTAGGTAACAGCGTGATAATATTTAGCAGCGCAACTGCATCGTTATGTACTGAGCCTTGTGGTACTGAACATTATCTACAATTGAGAAAGCGCAACGAGGAACGCACCTGACGATGGTAAGGATTTACTTGGGTAATATCGCTGTATTTCACCTATTATCGTTACCAAAACTTTGTCCTCAGACCAAATGTAGTCCTTAGTATCCATTTGTATTCATTTTTTATTTTCAAAATATTTTTGCTATGCTAATTTTGCTTTATTTATTTTTATATATTATACTTTTATCAGAACTGAAATGGGACCCTTGAAATTGGTGAATTAGCAGCTCGGTGATCCAAAGGTCATAGGTTAACGATTCCTGTACAAATGGTATCGAACTGTTTATGTGTTATTTCCTGTTACAATTTTGAGGATGATAAAAGCTTAGATTTATGGCTGGCCAGCCATAAGAGAGTAGACTAGCTGAACTAGCATTTCCGAAATATCCAGATCTGACAACAAGCTGGAGTTTGTTGTGAATGTGTTTGAGATCAACGGATTTCAAAATTAACATTAGTATAGCCTCCTCAGGGTGGCAAATGTGGTCCAGGCCTCTCATTAGTGTAACCTCCTGGTTTTTGTTATTTTTAAATAGTGTGCTAGCGCAATGTGAATACTTTAGAAACTGTGACTAACCTCCCAAATTGAAACCAACGGTCCTATAGAATTCCGACTTTTTCTGGTAATAAACATAATTTTCTCTTCAAGTTCTTTATAGTTTTCGTTAGAGTTTAGGCTTGAAATAGAATGAAAGTTTTACTTTCCATATTTATATATATATATATATATATATATATATATATATATATATATATATATATATATATATATATATATATATATATATATATATATATATATATATATATATATATATATATATATATATATATATATATATATATATATATATATATATATATATATATATATATATATATATATATATATATATATATATATATATATATATATATATATATATATACATATATATATACATATATATATATATATATATATATATATATATATATATATATATATATATATATATATATATATATATATATATATATATATATATATATATATATATTAATTTTGACTATAAGTTTTCTTTAGCCATTTCTCTGTGGTCAAGCCCCAAAAATAAACAGATATTTTTACATGTAAGATGAGGAAAAATGCTTATTCTTACTTGTCTTCTCAGTTATTTTATAGTTTTCAACGGGTGTCCTATCTCAGATAGAATGAAGCATGATTCTTCAAAGATGTACAAATTCTGAGTAAAGGGTGCCCCCCCCCCTCTTCCCAATGGATCAAAAACCAAAAAAAATGCCAGAATCCAGGACAAATTCAATTGTTCCCCCATATACAAATACAGGGTGGCAAATGTGTCATTTGCATAAACTCTTGGTCTCATGATTTTTGGCAACTGCACTTAGAAGATTTTAGAAACTGAAACATCACAAGATTGGAACCGACGGTTTCTTACTTCTATCTTTAAGTTCAAGTGAGGTGTCAGGATTTAGATAGAATGAAAGCTTGGTTTTTCAAAGAAATTAATCCAAAAAACTTTTCCCACAAAAGAAGTTATTCAAAGAAAAGTAAAGAGCTGGATTAAACTAAAAATGAGCAGAAATAAAGTCAAATAATCTTCCAAGCGCAAAACTACCTCAAACCACCATCAATAAATAAATCAAACCCAAAAACGAACAGAAATTATAATAATGACCAAGTCAAAGTCAAAACGAGCAAAAATTTACATGAGTAGGACTGACAACCCCCATACCTTCTCGAAACTGGAACATAATTTGCACTTTCCTGAAAACAAACTACATTTAAATGTTTTCACTTTTTTACTTTAATAAATAACAAGTCATCAAAACTTTGAGGAATAAGTATCAGTATATGTATATTAAACTGACAATCCAGTCATTTGTTGTTGTTTTTTTCTTTTTTCAGTAAAGTGCAAATTATCTTCTGGTCTTGATAAGGCACGGGGGTTGTCAGCCCTACTGATGTTTATTTTTACTCGTTTTGAGTTTGACTTGGTTATTTATATCCTTTTGGGTTTCATTTATTTATTGATGATGATTTGTGGTGGTTTTGCGCTTGGAAGATTATTTGACTTTATTTCTGCTTATTTTTGGCTTAATGGAGCTCTTTTCTTTCTTTTGAAAAACTTACTTTGTGGAAAAGTTTTTTTTTAATTAATTTCTGTTCGTTTTTAATGGACATTGTCTTTTAATGGAAAAAAATATTTTATATCTTTTCCTTTTTTTTATAAGAATCCATAGTTCGGTTTGCTATTTATATGTTGGAGAAACTTTTCCAACAATTTTTAATCTGGACACAAATCTTATTGTTTAATTCAATTTTATACCTGCTCAAGTTGACCTGAAAATAACATTTAATTGCACCGTGAGTAATATGTGATATATTTAAAATACGAAAAAATAAAATTCTTTCTTTCTAAAGATAATTCCAACTTCCCCTAATTAAGTTCAAATCCCGTTTCCAAGAGTCTAAATTCTTAATCAGCAAAAAGAGAAACTGCGTTTTGGCCTCAGCCAAACAACGACGCTATTCGGTTTTGAATTTCGCTAAGATATTTGGTAATAAAAAAATGCTAGGTACAAAGTTTCTCAGGAATTTTAAGTTATAAGTGCAGTGTGAATGCTTAAATCATCGAAATATTTAAAACAAATTATTGGATAGAGAGTTAGCATAATGAAGTGAGTTGGTAAACATAATTACAAGGTATTGGCCCCCTCCACAGGACTTGGGCCAATCGTGAAATAGCTATCACGGCACATGAGGACTTAGGATATATAGTGAAGAAAAGTGTTTTTCGCGTCACTATTATGGTCATTATTATTATTGGCATTCAGGCATTGCAATTCAGTGATTATCATTATTATTATTATGGAGGCACTTCGATGAGAGTATTCGTAGATCATTATTATTATTATTGGCATTCAGGCATTGCAATTAAAACTATTATTGGACATTCGTTTTGTCAGAATTATCATTATGACGCAGTCATTGTAGAGATTTGGTCATTATTGTTATCTCAGCCACTATTGTCGTCATTGAAGTGAAGCACTGTTGTACACCTAAAAGTAAGTCTCAATAAAACTATCGCTTTTCTACTTGTGTTCGTTTTATTTATATGTCTCTATCTGATCGCACAGCGGGCAACTAGTTTCCATGTCTCCATCGATAAAGCTCCCTTGGATCTGATTCCTACATGACATTAGAGGTAATCGACACGGCGATAACCCGAGGAAGCAAGGTTACGCTCCCAAATTGATAGTTGGAGAATTTCTAACCTACTATAGTTGAGCATTTTGTTTTATCGCTTTCGGCGAGTAGTATAATGGTTACACTACTTTTAGGTATAGAATTACATTTTTGGCCCCAGTCTCTAATGCCAAGTTTGGTATGTCTTGATTACCGCAGATTCAAAATAATAATATTACATATGGCACAGTCTTTAGCGCTATAAGTTGCGCTATCGGAGAACTTATAAGGTGTAAGTTCATAGCTTCAAAGCATAATATTACATTGACGCGGTCAATCTTTATTACCACAATTGCCGCAGTCCTTTTTTTTTATCGCTACATATGCCTATCCATAAAGATCTTTTTTTGTATTTTAAATATATCACATATTACTCACGGTGCATAATATCATTCCCATAACATTCTATCTATGCTCTTCGACAACCTGGATACATTTAAACTCGTTTGATTTAGTTCAATTGTAAGAGCAGAAGTAATAATAGTGGTATCCCCAAAAGTTTCAACTTAATACCCCCAGTCGTTCTAGAGATATTGCTGAGGTGTCTTATTAGTGACCATATATACGGTGCCTTTTGATTTAGTTTTAAAGCAACATTTAGTTTTAATGAATAATGGCCAATTGCATAATTGTGGGGGCTTGACATACCAAATATCCCTAGAGACATACTTGCTGGACCGTACTACTATGCTGAACAAATTAGCTGTGTCTGTTTAGTAATTAGCTATCAAATTTTGACTGGATACACTTGGAAAATGAATGGGCTTGGGAGAAGGGTTGCTTGGCCTCCAATTTATTTTTACTCTTCTAAGGGGCAACAGACATTTTAATTTTGAATCGAACTACCTTCTTTCAAAATTTCAATGATGTTTCTAGCTATTATAGAGTAGCGCTGCCAATGATATTCCTTATATGCCCTTTTAAATACCTGCATACATAAAGTTTATTTGTTTATTTGAAATTTCCCCTAAACATTCCCTAAAAGTATCATTTTAATACCCTTAGCGTCATGACCTACAGTAACTATGTGCATCCTGGTTGTCAAAAGGGTGTATCTCCAATATTTCAGGAATGGCTAAGGATATTACATTGGAACTTCCAGGGAAAATTAAGAAAGATGTTTAACTAAATCAAAAGAACTATGTACATTCAGATTGTCAAAGGGGAGAACCTGCAATATCTCAGGGACAACAAAGTGTATTAAGTTGAAACTTTCTGAGAGTGTTGAGGAGGACGTTGAACTAAATCCAAAACACACTATGTGCATTGTGGTTGTTAAAAAGGCATATCTCCAATATTTCAGGAATGGCTAAGGGTATTATGTTAAAACTTTAAGGGAATGTTCAGGGGAAAGTTGAACAAAACCAATAGACACAATGTGCATCCAGATTGTAAAAAGGCCATATCTACAATATCTGAGAAATGTCTAAAGTTATCAAGTTGAAACTTTCAAGGAATGTTGAGCTAAATCAAAAGGCACTATGGGAATACTGTACTAAAAGACTGTCGAAAGGGCATTTCCATAATAACGCAGGAATAGCCAAAGGTATTAAAGGATGTTGAACTAAATTAGAAGATACCAGGTTTTGAAAAGAGCTTAACTGCAATATCTCAGGAACAGCAGTAAGTTGAACCTTTCAAAGAATACTGAGGGGAATATTGAACTAAATCAAAAAACACTATGTGGTTACAGGTTGTCAATATGCCATATCTGCAATATCATAGGAACAGCTAAGGGTATTAAGCTGAAACTTCCTTGGAATCTTGAGGAGGATAATAGATTAAATCAAAATACACTATGTGCATCCAGGTTGTCAAAATGGTGTGTCTCTCAGGAACAACTAAGCCCATTCAGCTGGAAGTTTCTCGAAATGCTTAGGAAGATTTTGAACCTAATCAAAAGATACTATGTACATCCAGGTTGTCAAAAAGGTGTATCTGCAAAACCTCAGGAATGGTAAGGGTATCAAGCCAAAATTTTAAGGGAATGTTGAGGGGGATGTTGAACTAAATCAAAAGAAACTATCTGCATCCAAGTCGTCAAAATGGTGTATGCGAAATATATCAAGAACAGCTAAGGGCATTCTGCTAAATGTTTCAGAGAATGTTGAAGGAGATATTGAACTCATTCAAAAGACATTATGTGCATCCAAGTTGTCAAAATGGCATCTTTTCTACATCATACAAAGCTAACCTCGCGCCAACGTCACCAATGAATGAGTTTAAAGAGTCAGAAATAAAGAAAGCCGGGTGATGCCTCTGACATACATTTATTCACTTATTCCATTCATACATCATTTTTAGACTTTTCCCTGGAGTATTCTTTGAAGAATATTACCTAGAAATTACTTTCAAACGAAAAGCTTAGTTCAAGATCTGTTCTAAGCCTTGCTTTCAAACTGAACAAAATTTATACAATAATTATGTTGAATAGGCATAGAAATTAAAACGAATATATTCAAACCAAACATAAAACAAACAAAAATTACTACAAACACAAGTTTGGCTACATTCTGTCCTTTTTTTCAGGTTTTTTGGCCAATTTTTCAGATTGATGGTTTGGATAGAATTAAAAAAAATTTGTTTAATATTTTGTAAATCCCTTCTCTTTCTTCTGATATGAAAAAACTGGTTTCTGGTGAATAATTTTGTTGTCTTTGATATTATCTTGGAATTGGATATACAGCATGAGAAACTCTTGGGTATGGGTAAGTGCATTTGTCCCCTTGCCATCATCTTATGCATTTCTTTTATTGATAGTGATTTTTTCTCATGTGTTTTTTGCTAATACACCACCTTTATACTTTTTGTATGAATGGGTTATGAATAAATAAAGGCTTGTCTCTAAATCAAAATCACAATTGATTTCCATCCTCACAGTAGCAAATCAGAGTTATACTCAAGCCAAGATGGTCTACAGAACTGAGGATAATTGCAAGACTCCATGAAATGTAAACAAACACTGCATCACTACTATCATTTCCCCAGTGTTGCAATGACATTCACAAGAGATAAGTGTGCAAACTTTATTATTATAACTTGTAAATATGCATACATATATATATATATATATATATATATATATATATATATATATATATATATATATATATATATATATATATATATATATATATATATATATATATATATATATATATATATATATATATATATATATATATATATATACCCCCAAGCCATGGTACCCAAGGCAATGCCTCAGTTGCCCCTCCCCTCTAGAAATGACTCTGTAAAGATCTGAAGGTGCCCAGATGTATTTATTTAGGCCCTACCCCCTGCCTCATTTATAATTATCAGTCATATAAACGCAAATAAATGATATAGTATAATAATTTTTCTGGTTTGAACCAAGCTATAATCAAAGATTTTCCTTGGTATTGGTTTGTTTTGCAAGCCTGTTTCAAGCATATTTGTGGTTTTGCAGCCTTGAAACTGTACTCCACCTTTTATGGCCATTCTATCCTTTGTTTCAGGTTTTTTGGCCAATTCTTCAGGTTGATGGTTTGGACAGAACTAAAAAAAAAATTGTTTAATATTTCGTAAATCCCTTCTCTTTCTTCTGATATGAAAAAACTGGTTCCTGGTAAATCATTTTGTTGTCATGGATATTATTTTGGAGTTGGATATACAGCATGAGAAACTCTTGGGTATGGCTAAGCACATTTGTCCCCTTGCCATCATCTTATCCATTTCTTTTATTGATTGTAATTTTTTCTCATGTGTTTTTTGCTAATACTCCACCTTTATACTTTTTGTATGAATGGGTTATGAATAAATAAAGGCTTGTCTCCATTAAAATTAAAAATTTCAACAAAATGCACACGTTAGCTAGATATGAACAATTTATGCACCAGATCTAATCAGATGAGGTCAGTCAAGAGTCGCATTTTTAAGCATAACAAGAGGTTAGAATTGGTACTGAAAAGTTCATTTGACAAACAGTTTCATTAGAAAGCTTATTTATTATATACTGTTTGATGCTATACTAATGCACCAGGATTTTTACAAGTTAATAAGCATGTCAGCTAAATTCAAACGCAAAAGCAATACCTTTTTCTCTTGCTTTAGACCCAAAAACAGCAGAATGTGTTTTTCTTATCAATCTTTGCTGTTCTTTGGTTTCAGCTACCAAACTCCTTACAAGACATGGAATTAATATATGATACGACAGGTCAAAATTGGTGTTCATCACTAAAACAGAAAAAGAAATTTAAAAAAGGATAAGATTTATTTGTTAGAATTATTTAACGAAAATATAAATGTCTCTTTATATATATATATATATATATATATATATATATATATATATATATATATATATATATATATATATATATATATATATATATATATATATATATATATATATATATATATATATATATATATATATATATATATATATATATATATATATATATATATATATATATATATATATATATGTATGTATATATTTATTTATATATATATATATATGTATATCTATATATAATATATGCTTTAGCAAGGTTATTTATCTTTTACAGCAAACTTAAATCAAATTTGATGCAAAAAAATTCCTGGTATGGGTTTATGTTTACTGAATTTTAGTAGACTGTAGGTTAAACTATTATTATTTAAAGTAAAAAAAAAACTTTAATGCCTAGTAGCCAATACACTATTTTGCATAGACTGAACAAAATCCTGTAAATTTGTTTATTTTCTCAGCACCCACAATGGATGAGAATATTACCTCTATCAATTGACTGAACAAAATACTGAAAAATTCACCTGTTTTCTCAACATCATTATATAGGTAGAGATTGATATGCTATTTACAACTGAACTAGAGACTGTTGATATTTCATATGGGATAAAAACAGCCTGCTTTAAAAATGGAAAACTTGTTGACTAAAAGAAAAACATGATAAAAAAGTAAGGCAGTAAAGTTAATAGTAGTTATATAATTAGAACCTAGCAAAAATATTGTAAATATAATGTCTGTGACAACCTATTTTTGAGTTTCATACTTGGTTCACATAGGTCTTTTTTCATGTAGAACAGCTTATTGATGACAAAAGTAGCAAAAATGAAGAACTAGCTAAACCAAAAGCCTTTTCTGGTGATGTAGTTGATCAACAGTCTGCTCTGCCTTGATACAACATTCTGGAACTTTTCCTGTACCTGAGTGTTGCACCAAAAACTGTAATAGGTGGAGATTGATATGCTATTTACAACTGAACTAGAGACTGTTGATATTTCATATGGGATAAAAACAGCCTGCTTTAAAAATGGCAAACTTGTTGACTAAAAGAAAAGCACAATGAAAAAGTAAACTTTTTAGGGCAGTAAAGTTAATAGTAATTATATAGTTAAAACCTAGAAAAAATATTGTAAATATAATGTCTATGACCACCTGCTTTTGAGTTTCATACTTGGCTCACATAGGTCTTTTTTTTATGTAGAACAGCTTATTGATGACAAAAGTAGCAAAAATGAAAAACTAGCTAAACCAAAAGCCTTTCCTGGTGATGTAGTTGAACAACCGTCTGCTCTAACCTAGATACATCATTCTGGATAAAGTGACCAATAATTAAAAATGTTCTTTGCCAAACTTTTTGGTTAAGTTAAATTGAAAATTTCAAGGCAGAATATCATGGGAGAAATTATTTTTGTCCTTGTAATTTTAGAAGAGCAAAAACAGTTAATTTGCATGTAAAGGGTATTATATTTATTATCAGCTTGATCTCTTACCTAAAATAAAACATGAGTAGGTACTTTCTTTTGAATTATCTCTCTCTATTATTTTTTTTTTTTTTTTTTTTTTTTTGCCAAGTAATTACCTATAAAACATTATAGAAAATAGTAAAAGTAATGTTCAACTTGTTTTGAAAAAATTACTCAAATGGGATTGAGAAAACTGTATATTTATCCAATTTCTAAATTTTTAATTATTTTGTTTGTAGAATGTATTCTGGTGTGTGAGTTGAAATATTTCAACTTTTTATGAAACAGGAATAGGTAAAGTCCTTGTTAAGGCACTACTCAATGTCTTGGAAAGTAGTTGAATTGTGTTAATGATGTTTTCAGGAATTAATCCTGGGCCTTAAATATACCCTGGGAAGAAATTTTCAAGCAACTATCTCTAACATTTCCTTTTTCTAGGGATTAGAAGATTGCATACATGACAGGTCTACACCTACCTAAATTTTTACAAGACAAAATATTTTACCTTGTTTAGGGTTCTTAATTTTTTTTTTCTATGCACCATAGTTTGCAAAATGCAATTCTGGTTATTGCAGCAGGATCTTAAGCCACATCAAGACGCTTTTCATAATTTTAAGAAATAAACTTACAAACACTACCTTAATTACCTTAGTTTGCAATTTGGAGCAATATTAAGGTCGACACAGGATCTGTTTTGCTCTGTGCCAGTGATGGCAACTTAATGTAATGTCACTGTGTTAAGGACCCATTGACTTGCAGTAGGAGAGATTTGCTGAAGAGATGCAATTTAAGCCCACTTGGTAATGGTGACCACAAGGAAGGTATGATCCATAAGAACCACATGCCAGGGGTTTAGGTTTGACACCACTACACAACAGCAACTTTGGATAGAGTGTCCAAGATGGTTCAGAATGACGAGCAACATCAGCCTCCTAGCAACACACTCTTATGAAAAACTTGTATCAATAATCAGCAAGTGGCTGAATGGGACAAACAGTCCCACTTGTATTTCAACAGCATGTTGCTCTATTCTTTGTCAAGTCTAGACCTGAAGGACACAGTTGTGGGTGCCGTCACTATTAAGTCTTGAAGGCTGTTCTAGTCATTAATGACACATTCAGCAAAATAGTTTTGCTATATTCATGTCTTTACAGTATGTTTAGAAAGTTTTTGTGAATGGCCTCTTGTATGGTGCTGACTAGCATGTTTTGTGAAGAGAGTAGGCCTATTGTTTGGTTGATTTTTAGGTCAGCATCATGTCACCACACTGGCATCTGAAGATGAGTTTCGGGAGTTGTAGGTGCTCTAACCAAGGCTGTACCCAGGGGTGGGGGTTGAACTCCCCCCCCCCCAAAAAAAAAAATGTTTGTCTGACTTGTTAAAACGTAACAAAAATGGATATAGCCAAATTTTTTATGCATTTTTTGTGTAACCCCCCCCCGCCCAAAAAAATCTTTGAGTAAACCTCCCCCCCCCCAAAAAAAAAAAAACCATCTAACCTCTTACTGTATGGCATATTTTGCCAACCATTTATGCTTTTTGTAGCATGCCTTTGAACACCTTCAACTAGACTAGCATCACTCTTAAAGAAGGGTTACTTCTATAATACTAGAATATTAATATTATAGGTCAGTATCCTTTAGAAAAGGATAGGTAGAAAATGAAGGATCTTCCCATGGGTCAATGAGGCTCTGGATCTATTCCTGACTTTCACTTAGGCACCAGAAACCAACGATACTTTAAAGCCCAGCGCCCACTAGCGCCCAAAGAACCCAAATTCATTAGCCTAATACTTTAGCGCCCAGAACCCACAGCTCCCAACTTGAAAAATAAATACTAAGCCTCTTTCTTCTTCTTCTATTTCAGTAGGCGGGCCTTTCAGTTGATACTATTTAGCCCTTTTCCTTTTGCTTCACTCTGTGGGCTGAACAGAGCTACTGATTTGGTTGCCTCTTATTTATTAGATATCCTAAGATATCTTTCATTAGATCTTTTGACTCAAGGAGTTCGAATATAAGATGATAGATATTGACTTCTGTGCTCTGTGTGTAGGTATAGTCAGCTAGGCTCTTGGCTGATAGTGAGATTTTGTGGTATTTGAAGCACTTCAACAGTTTACAATGCAAGGTATGCTGTGCATACGCCAGTGTATTACATTGAAATAGGCAGTGTTCAATTGTTTCATTTTTCTTATTACAATACCGGCAAAGAGGGGATAAGGGAACTGAACCACTTGAATTAGGATACCCAAAAAATTTAGCCCATTTGATCCAGAACGAATTCTATGATAAATTTTAGAAAAATCCTTCTTGAGATAGGGAGATAGAATGGGATTATTATAATTAAACATAGTATCTGCGATTCTCCTTCGGTATAGATTTGTACGGGGTATTTGCATACATTGTTTCTTTGCTCTAGACCTCTATAATTGTTAACTGACATATGCCTGATAGTTAACAATTCTACCTGAGATTATAGAGCAATAATGACTATACTTTATCAAAAATATAGTTTAACTGAATTCACTAGGCCTAAGGCTCCTAACCTTATCTTTTCCAATATTAAACTAATACTGAGGGGCTGAAGACAGCAACACAAGGCTTGACAAACAGTCAGAATAAACTATAAGTTAAACTACCAAGTTGGATAAGGATTATCCAACTAGGTAGATATTCTGTATATTGCATAGACAGTCAAATATTCAGCTAGATAGGTAAAGGTGTAAGAGTCTTAAAAATGTTATTATCTGTCTAGCATGATATCTTATCTTGATACTAAGTGTAGTTGGATATTATTTTTACATTCTATAGAATGTAATTTTCTTAAGAATATCCATTGGGCACCTTCCCCAAACTGGGACACACAACAAACAAATGCAGCGAAATTCTCCTAGCCTGTAGTAATTGTAAAGGCTCCCATCCTAAAGAATTGACAACTTGCAACAAAATCCCAGCCTACATGTATCAATTGCAAAGGCCCACATAACTCTACCAATAAATATCTATGCCCTGCATATAGAATAAGAGCACTAACACTCCCAATAGCAACAGAGAAGGCCATTCCATATCCTTTTGCAGCAATGAAAGCAAATGCTGCCCAACCACACCAAATAAAACCCACAATGGAATCAACCAAAACTCCCAATGCAACCCAGCCCAATGGAACAACTACCTCTTCTCCTAACCTGATATCGAAAAAAGCAAAGACAGAAACAGAACTCCCATACGCATCACTGACCATTGAGATGAGGTCTGCCTGCCCACCCCCCTCCCAAACCAGAAACTCTACAAGAAATTAATCCCTTAGCTGACAAACCGGATCCACAACCAAACATGCAAACTCCAAATATATGCCTATTCATTCTAGACTGTAATGCAGTCCAGGCCATGAATATACAACAACTAGAGAAAACAAAAATCATAGCTGAATGGTAAATATTTACCAAATCATATTATTGAGGTACAAATAAAGTGAATACACCACTTGATGCCTTTTTTTATGCTCTTTATGAATATAATAATCATTTTTGTCAGAAATGAATTTTAGCCCCCACCCCTATATATACCAATTCAGGGTATATATTTGCACATTAGAAGGGTGGGGGGAAAGTTTAAACTTACCTCTCATTTACACCAGAAATAAGATGTACCCCCACCCCCCTAATGTGCAAATATATACCCTGAATTGTATAAATATGGGTGGGGGTAAAATTCATTTCCAACAAAAATGATTATTATATTTGTAAAGAGGATAAAAAAAGGCATTAAGTGGTATATTCACTTTATTTGTAACTCAATAATATGATTTGGTAAATATTTACTAGCTGAATTCGCAAACACCTACAAACCTAACCATATGCTCATTCAAGCAAAAAAGATCTTGCTTTACTATTAATAAAGCTTAATATTTATACACAGACATATGAAAAACACATCAACAAAACAACACATATAAATCAAAAATCCAGTAGACCGTACGATCACTTTCAGAAAATAAGTTAAATGAACTAATATCTTTTATGAATAATAAATCCATTGATATTGCTTGCCTCCAGGAAACTCATTTAACCCAAAATCAACAAATTAAGTCTCTGGGATATACTATCCTGAGAAAGGATAGGTTATCAGAGAGAAAAGGAGGCGGTGTAGCTTTAATAGTAAATAACAAGATAAAATTTTATGGCATACACATTCCGGAATTTTTAAGTGATGTTGATACAATTGGAATTACTGTATGGGTGAATAATACCAAAGCTTACATAAGTAGCTTTTATAACCCTATCGGCCAAACTACAGATGCCATGGATTTCTTCAGTTATATAAGTAATTCTAATATGTTGAAAAATATCATTATCTGTGGAGATTTTAATGCCCACAGCCTTTTGTGGGAGAATAACAAGCAAATAAAGCCGGTAAGTTTATTGAGTGTTTGATTGCAAATAATAATGAATTAGCTGTTGCTACCCCTACAAACTTGAATACATATTTCAACCCCAAGAGTGGCAGTTTCTCTACAATTGATCTACAAATTATGTCATTAAATATTTTGAACAAAATGTATATAAATAAAATTGAAAACCTGTGTACAGATCACTTTGTCATGGTTTGTTCTCTAAATGAACCTGCTGAAACCCTGTCACATGCCTCTAAATATATTAACACTAAAGCAAATGGGTCTATGTTACAAAATAATCTTAATGATGATAGTACAATTTTAAACCAAAAGTCATTCATATTAGAGGAAACAGACGTCACTCCTTATGAAGCTTTGTCATCCATGCTAATAAATAAAGCTTATACTAAAATAAAAATGCCAACACACATCAAAAAATTCAAAACGCGCACTCCCCAAGAATGTTAGACGAACGAGTGCCAAAATAGATGAAGAACAAAAAAGGCAACTAGGAGAACACTACTAAAAAAACATCTCCTACTATATGTTTAAAGAAATTACAAGCAGAATCTAATCTCAAAAGGCCTATAATAAATTCTAAATACAATTACTGGAATAATTTTGAAAATAATCTCTCCAGAGAAATTAGCCAATTATACATAAACTCATAAGCCACATCTGTGGGAAAAAAAAAACTTCCCCCCACCCCCTCCAGTATGATCTAATACATAATAATACCAATTATGACAATGATAATGAAAAGTCAAAGCTATTTGCAACTCTTTTTGTTAATATGCTAACATCAAATAATCAAAGCAACACTTCCCCAATTGTTATAAATCCAATTTACCAACGTCGTCCAGGATCAGAGCACATAACCAGTCCATTTTCAATCCAGGAATTGTATAATGTAATATATCATATTAGATCCAGGGTTAAAAGCAGCCATGATAATATACACCGTACATTGATAAAGAATTTCACCCCTTAATTTAAACAGAAACCCCTAATTTGCTATACTCTTTCTTGGTCTTTTTCTATTTTCCCAATACCTGGAACTGGACACCCCTCCCACAACTTTTAAAGAAAAATATAAAAAAATATATAACCCTTTTTATTATTGTTATTGTAGTATTAATAATTTTATGGGACAAACAATGGATAAATTAATATAAACTCGACTCCTCTGTTTCTGAAAAAAATAAAATTATTAATCACACACAAACTGTTTACAGGAAACACCACTCCGCAGAAGATGCTTTCATATTGTTAACAAATGCAATAAATAAATCATTCTCAAAAAATAATGTCCTAGTTGCAGCTTTTTTAGATTTTGAAGGGGCATATGACAATGTGAGCCACCAAATCTTTTTAACCAAACTTGCAAACCTTGGACTACCCCCCCCCCACGCTAGTATATTTTATAAGATCTTTCATAGAACAGCAAAGTTTCATTGTTTGTGTAGGTTCAGCCTCTTCGCCCCAAAAAACAATAACCAAAGGCCTTCCTCAGGGTCACATCCACCACCCCAACTGACACCACCACACTTCTTATTCGAATTTTTAAGAAAATAATTGTTACCCCCCCCCCCCCCCATAAAAAAAATCCTGCAAATATGCCTGTCCCTCATTTCAAAAAAGAAAAAAAAAGAAAAGAGCACTTATTTTATCAGGGATATCATAAAAAATAAAGCAAATTACGTAATATAATTTATTTATAAGGAACTGCTCATCCTCTCACAACCACAAAAACTGTAATAGTAAATTCAAAGTCAAAACAAAATAATTTCAGGTGCAAATAAAAATACAATCTACTTTACACATGAATAATAAAACTGCCATAAAGCCATTACATGAAAAAACGCAAAATGAATGGCACAGAATTCACACTGTTTTTTATCAAGCAAACACAAAAAAATCAAAGCCAGACTTTTACCATAGCTTTATACTATCAGCTCTTTATTCCAAAATGGTTAAGTAAATTGCACCATAGTTAATAATAGAATTTCCCAAAAACAAACCTGTTTCTTTGACTTTTTTTTAATAATGTTAGACAATGATTTTGACAAAGAAAATACCCCAGAATATAGGTACCATTCTAAATTAGCCTTATATTTAGGAGCACTTTCATCAAAGAGACAATAACTCTCCCCCCCCCCAAGATGTCCAAATATGTTTTTGTCCAAGCCTTTTAAAAATCTATGCTTTTATAATGTTAATGTTATGTTATACCTTTTAGTATAGAACATAATATTTAAAATTTATTTTTATTAAATAAACCCAATTAAACATTTAAATCCAGTTCCATGAAACAAATCTAAGTATCCCTTCATCTATGCTTTATCTACATCCAGCATTTAACAAGTATATCAGTAGTAGACAATGATCAATCAGTTGGACACAATGATTAGTCACAGATACATCCTACACTAAATAGGATTAAAGGGCTCTCTTATTTCTTACATTTCCTGTACCTAGATAGAATACTCTTAAGTTCAATTCAAATACACAGGCTAGACATCAACATCTAGATTTAAACGTTATCAACAAAGCATAAGCTCCCTCTGTAATAGCCAGCCCTTATTGGTCTAAGATGCAACAAGCTCATCCTACAACATTTAATGGGAAATTTAGTCATATTGGCACTCATATTTGGTTTTCATATATATGGTTGGCTATGAAGCTAACATGAAGAAAAATCATATTTTATTCTATACTTGGCTCTTCAAATTCATACTCAATTGGAAACTCAACAATACCTATTTTAGCATAACATCTAAAATTCCAGTCCTAGCTCTCCTCACTGGTATAGCTAGGGATTTATGCCAAGAGAACTGGCTAGGGTAGCAAATCAGCTAATGGAAAAATTACCTTAGTTTTAAGTAATCCAATAGTTAAGTAATCACATCTATTTTAGTAATCACTTCTTTTTACTTCAAATGTTTGAATTGTACTTGTTATTAATTAAAAAACTTTTTCCACAAAAAAAATACAAATGAATGTGTATTATCAGTTTGATACACATATGCTGATATTTATTCCTTGAAATTTTAATAATATTTGATTTATTAATGTTATAAAAGTGAAGACATTTCAATTTTTTTCAGTAAAGTGCAAATTGTGTACTGGCTTTATGAAGGTATAAGGATTTTTTGCCCTACTTATTTTAATTTCTGTTCATTTTGGGTTTCATTTGTTTACCAATACTGATTTGTATTAGTTTTACGCTTTGATTATTTGATTCTATTTTTACTCATTATTGGTTTAATGGAGTTCTTTACTTTTCTTCAAAAAGTTATTTAATGGAAAATGTTTTTTTAATTAGTATCTGTTTATTCATACTGACAGTCTTTTTCAGCAAAAAAGAAAATAATTGTTTAAATCTTTTTGATTTTTACTTAAGAATTTCTAGTTTGGCCTGCTATTTTTGTGCTAGAGAAAACTTTTGCAACAATTTTTAGCTACATACACCCTTTTAAAATTTGGACACGAATAAAACTGTTTAATTTAGTTTTATACCTTGTCTAGTTGACCAGAAAAATAAAATTTTATACCATTTGCAAAAAATTCTATCTATTCTTTTTGACACCTTATATATACTTATACTCTTTTGATTTAGTTAAATTTTTAAAGAAGAAGTGATAGTAGAAGTAGCCCCAAAAGTTCAAATATAATACCCTCAGTAGTTCTTGGGATACTGCTGATATGCCTCATTGGTAATCAGCATACACACAGTGTAGTTTGGTTTAATTTTAAGGCAACATTTAGTTCTTAAACATAATGGGCAAATTGCATAACTGTTGGGGGTTAACCTATGTAATAGCCCTAAAAATACAGTTGCAAGACTGATCAGCCATGCTGAACAAAATCACTATCTTAAAATTTGGATTGGAAGTGTTTGGAAAATTAAAGGGGGGGGGGTTGATTGCCCTCCATT
The DNA here is from genome assembly GCF_049724085.1 of Artemia sp. Qi Xiang Cuo. Lineage (NCBI taxonomy): Eukaryota > Metazoa > Arthropoda > Branchiopoda > Anostraca > Artemiidae > Artemia > Artemia sp. Qi Xiang Cuo. The sequence goes on from NC_142813.1 coordinate 23,707,754, forward strand.
CACTTTTGACTCTTAAAAAGGGTACTAGAACTTTTCACTTCCAATAAAATTAGCTTCTTTAAAATATCAATGAAATTTCTAGCTATGATGGAGCAGTATTGCCTATATGCCCTTTTAATACTTTCATGCATATAGCTTTTTTGTTTCATTGAAACTCTAGCTAAACTTTTAATATTAATGCCCTTAGTGTCAGTAGTTATAGTAACTGTAAAACTAGTATTAAAAGTATAGACATAGTATCTTCTGGCTAGTTCAAAATCCATCACAGCTTACATTGTAAGGTCTAACTTAATGAAGTAAGCTGTTATTATGATATTGCTTTGTCACCCTTTTAACAATCTACATGATCATAGTTTGTTTTAATTCAGTTAAATATCCACCTAAATATTCCTTGAATGCTTCACCTTATTACCCTAAGCTTAAATCAGCCAATAGAAGGATATCAGAGCATTTTTCAGAAAAATGCTTGTCATGGTGGAGCATTCTTGGTTATAACCAGTCTTTGAAACAGTATTGTGATATGATGGTAAAGGTGCACAGGTGCTCCTGCATGCAGTGGTGCAGCTCAAAAGAAGCAGGATGTAAGATAACTTATGCATTTTTTAGTCCATTGTACAGCAACTCTTCACCTTTACTGCATGGGTAGCAGTTCTACATGTTTACCCAGCAAGATAGACTGAATAATATAGAGTTGTTTTGATAATGGTGCAGATTAGCAAGATTAGCTACCTCCACAGTATAGGGTGTCTGATAGAACCAGAATAGACAGTAAAAAATGAGTTTTTCATATCCTGCATCTACTGGGCAGCATCTCTGTAGCCTTACAGCACAATTTACTGAATAACATAGATTAAGAAATGAGTTGTTTTTGGTCAATTTCAAATATAGGATGATAATGAGACATCTAGGAAATAAACATACAATTTGACTCAGAGTTTAATGCTGTATCCAAATATAACAATAATTTCCAGTGGAAACACATCCTCTAGATTCTATAAATCAAGCTTTATGGGGATGAAAAGGGATTAAAGGGTGGGCTGCAGGGTGGTAGGTGATGTGACCTAGACCCTGAACTCCAATTTAGCCAAAAACTAAACTGAAAATAGGGGTTTCATATCCAAGCACCTGGAAATTCCAGACTTTTGGAATTAATTCCCACCAGAAATGATTGTTATATTTGGATAGAGGATTGAATTCTAAATTGAATGGTATGTTTGTTTCCTAGCTATCTAATTATGGTCCTACATTTCAAATTTACAATTTTTATCAGGGGTAGCTAACCTGCACCTATATCCATCAGTGTTAGCAGTGGCAAAAACTCATAGGTGCAATCTCTAAATGACATCCTGCAGTAGTTAGAATTACAAGGAAACAAAATTAGAGAGTTAAGAGAAGGATAAGCACAAAGGTGTCACTCCAAAAACATTTAATAGGCATTCAGTCAGCAAACATGAAGCCTTTGCTCAACATACCTTTAATGACTAATTGCCTAACTACTGTAATTATAAGATGAAAAATTCAGATCCGATAAGCCCAGGTCTTCATTCAAACAACAGATTTTAAAAGTACTGAATTTAAGGCCAAAGGAATTGTGCTGTCTTTCGTATTTTGGGACCACAGAATAAGCGTCACAGGAAGAGGGAGACAACAGTCAACCGCCTCAGGTACGTTTTCCCAACAAAATGCTTTCAGATGAGAGGGCAAAAAATTTACTAGATTTTGGCAAAAATTTACTAGATTTGTTGATTTTACTAGATCTGACCCCCAATTTACTAGATTTACAAGGTGGATATGCTTTTTACAAGATCTAGTAAAATTTTACAAGGTTTGACAACGTTGAGTAGCAGCATGCACATAGCACCATAGTTTTTTCAAGATCCCCTTTGACACAAGACGAAATTTTCAACTTAATAACATAAAACGGTCTTGAAACATTTCTGGTACGTCCCCTGGAAAACCTATGTAGGCATACTGTGTTAATTTATTTCAATACAGTTTCAATATTGCCTAAAATTTTCGCCTTAATACCCTTAGGTTTATTAGCAGTAGTAATAGCACCAGTAGTAACAGTAGGAGTAGAGTTAGTAGTGGTAGTCTTAGCTTTAGTAACAGTAGTAGTAGCAGTATTAGCAGTAATAATGATAGTAACAGTAGTAGTATTTGGAGTAAAAGCAATATGAGGAGCAGTAGTATGTAGTAGTAGTATTATGAGGAGTAGAAGAAGCAGTATTATGATCCAAATATTGGTTTTGGTTGGTTAGATATCCCCCACAACAAGCCATGTAAGTTTCAATTTCACCCTTGAAAGTCTATATTGAACTAAAATCATTAACAAGCGAAAAAAAAACATGATAAAAATCAAAGTGTATCACTAAATTCAGTTACTAAATTTGTCCAACATTTCATTGTCCACCCTATTTTCATGTTTTTTTTGCAATCAATTTGTACTATACCTTAAACATTTTCAGATATTTTCTTGATTAAACGTAGCTGTATTAGCCTAAGGTGTCCTTATGTTGCAGCGAGTTGCTAGTAGTAGTAGTATTTCATGTTTTTGCATGTCATTCATACTATAATCAATAAACTTTCTAATATTTTTTTGATAAAACGTACATTTGTTGACCTCAGAGGGCTTAGTAGCGCAGTAAGTAACGCAGGTTTAAAGACGAGCGTTTGTCTTATAAAACCACAAAAAATTAGAAAAAAATGTTAAATGTTCTTTCATTATCTATGCAATAGGATTAAAATTGAAGAATTTATACACAGTTTCAACTGGTTATTTTTTTTTCTGGCATAGTTGAAAGGCCAATACCTTACCCTTTTCCATGAAAAGCAAAAAAAGTAGAATTTGTGAGAAACCCTTTTCCAAGAAAAGCCAAAAAAAGTAGAATTTGCGAGAAATATTGAGATATATATTTGCATATTAGAGGGTTAGGGTAAAACATTACATATATTAAATGCGTAACCTACAGAGTTCTAAGTGCCAAGGAGATAAAATAGAACCTTTTTTTGCCCTCCCCCTCCCCTGAGTCGATTAATTTGAAATATCTGGCTTCATTGTACAGTCTACTGCACAGGTTTAAAGACGAGCGTTTGTCTTATGAAACCACAAAATTAGAAACAAATGTTAAATGTTCCTTCATTATTTATGCAATAGGACTAAAAATGAAGAATTTATACACAGTTTCAAGTGGTTATTTTTTTTGTCTGGCATAGTTGAAAGGCCCATACCTTACCCTTTTCCAAAAAAAGCAAAAAAGTAGAATTTGCGAGAAATATTGAGCTATATATTTGCATATTAGGGGGTGAGGGTAATGCATTACATATATTAAATACGTAACTTGCAGAGTTCTAGGTGACAAGGACATAAAATAGAACCTTTTTGCCCTCCTCCTCCCCTGAACCCCTTAAATTGAAATATCTGGCTGCCTTGTACAGTCTATAGTGCAGGTTTAAAGACGAGCGTTTGTCTTTTGAACCACAAAAAATTAGAAAAAAAATTGTTAAATGTTCCTTCAATATCTATGCAATAGGACTTAAAAGGGAGAATTTATACACAGCTTCAACTGGTTATTTTTTTTATCTGGCATAGTTGAAAGGCCCATACCTTACCCTTTTAAGATTCCTTGACTTTTAAGGGGTGCTTACCTTACCCTTACCCTTTTCGAAGAAAAGCAAAAAAGGTAGAATTTGCAAGAAACTCTTTTCCAAGAAAAAACAAAAAAAAGGAGAATTTGCGAGAAATATTGAACTATATAATTGCATTTTAGGGGGTGAGGGTAAAGCATTACATATATTAATTAGGTAACCTACAGAGTTCTAAGTGCCAAAGACATAAAATAGAACCTTTTTTTGCCCTCCCCCTCCCCTAAGTCCTTTAAATTGAAATATCTGGCTTCATTGTACAGTCTATAGCGCAGTTTTAAAGACGAGCGTTTGTCTTATGAAACCACGCAAATTAGAAAACAATATATTAAATGTTCCTTCATTATCTACGCAATAGGACTAAAAATGAAGAATTTATACACAGTTTCACCATACCTTACCCTTTTAAGATTCCTTGACTTTTAGGGGGTGCTTTTACCCATTTATTGAGATAGTATTAAACAAAAACAAAAAAATTCTTACATCGATTGGACTATTTATCACTATACCCTTGGATAATGTGTTTATATTGCTATGTACACTGTTGTAAGAATCAAATCCACTTACACCCGAATTATATTATGAGTGAAAGTAACGGTAAATTGCATTCGATAATTAGATTAACCTATGTTATTAAAGAAATAGAAAAACAAGTATATGTCTTCTCTCATTTATACACAACCATCACCCTTGAAACAGTTTTATTAATCCGATAACATATTATCATTAATTTCCAGGCGCCTGGAAATCTGTAGGTTACGTATTTAATATATGTGATGCTTTACCCTCACCCCCTAATATGCAAATATATAGCTCAATATTTCTCCCAAATTCTACTTTTTTTTCTTTTCTTGGAAAAGGGTTTCTTGCAAATTCTACTTTTTTTGCTTTTCTTGGAAAAGGGTAAGGTATGGGCCTTTCAACTATGCCAAACAAAAAAAATAACAAGTTGAAACTGTGTATAAATTCTTCATTTTTAATCCTATTGCATACATAATGAAGGAACATTTAACATTTTTTTTCTGATTTTCTGTGGCTTCATAAGACAAACGTTCCTCTTCAAACCTGCACTATAAACTGTACAAGGAAGCCAAAAATTTCAATTTAAGGGGCTCAGGGGAGGGGCAGGGCAAAAAGATTCTTTTTTATGTCCTTGGCACCTAGAATTCTGCAGGTTACGTATTTAACATATATAATACTTTACCCTCACCCCCTAATATGGAAATATATAGCTCAATATTTCTCGCAAATTCTACTTTTTTTTGCTTTTCTTGGAAAAAGGTAAGGTATAGGCCTCCCAACAATACCAGACAAAAAAATAACCACTTGAAACTGTGTTTAAAGTCTTCTTTTTTTGTCCTATTGCATATATAATGAAGGAACATTTAACATTTTTTTCTAATTTTGTGGTTTCATAAGACAAACGCTCGTCTTTAAACCTGCGCCATAGACTGTACAATGAAGCCAGATATTTCAATTTAATGGGGCTCAGGAGAGGGGGAGGGCAAAAAAGGTTCTATTTTATGTCCTTGGCACCTAGAACTCTGCAGGTTACGTGTTTAATATATGTAATGCTTTACCCTCACCCCCTAATATGCATATATATAGCTCAATGTTTCTCGCAAGTTCTACTTTTTTGCTTTTCATGGAAAAGGGTAAGGTATTGGCTTTTCAACTATGCCAGACAAAAAAAAATAACTAGTTGAAACTGTGCATAAATTCTTCATATTTAGTCCTATTGCATAAGTAATGAAAGAACATTTAACGTTTTCTTCTAATTTTGAGGTTGCATAAGACAAACTCACGTCTTTAAACCTGCGCTATAGACTGTAAAATGAAGCCAGACATTTCAAATTAAGGGACTCAGAGGAGGGGGAGGGCAAAAAAAGGTTCGTAACTCTGCAGGTTACGTATTTAATATATGTAATGCTTTACCCTCACCCCCTAATATGCAAATATATAGCTCAATATTTCTCGAAAATTCAACTTTTTTTTGCTTTTCTTGGAAAAGGGTTTCTCGCAAATTCTACTTTTTTTAATTTTCATGGAAAAGGGTAAGGTATTGGCCTTTCAACTATGCCAGACAAAAAAAATAACCAGTTGAAACTGTGTATAAATTCTTCAATTTTAGTCCTATTGCATAGATAATGAAGGAACATTTAACATTTTTTCTAATTTTAAGTGGTTTCATAAGACAAACGCTCGTCTTTAAACTTGCACTGTAGACTGTACAAGGAAGACAGATATTTCAATTTAATAAGGCTGAGGGGAGGGGGAGGGCAAAAAAGGTTCTATTTTAAGGTATGCATTTTTCAACTATGCCAGACAAAAAATAACCAGTTGAAACTGTGTATAAATTCTTCATTTTTAGTCCTATTGCATAGATAATGAAGGAACATTTAACATTTGTTTCTAATTTTATGGTTTCATAAGACAAACGCTCGTCTTTAAACCTGCGCTTCTTACTGCGCTACTAAGCCCTCTGAGGTCAACAAATGTACGTTTTATCAAGAAAATATTAGAAAATTTATAGATGATTGTATAATTGACATGCAAAAACATGAAATACTACTACTACTACTAGCAACTTGCTGCAATATAAGGACATCTGAGGCCAATACAGCTACGTTTTATCAAGAAAATATCTGAAAATGTTTAAGGTTTAGTACAAATGGATTGCAAAAAAAAAACATGAAAATAGGGTGGACAACGAAATGTCGGACAAATTTTGTAACTGAATTTAGTGATACACTTTGATTTCTGTCATGTTTTTTTTTGCTTTGCCAATGATTTTAGTTTAATATAGACTTTCAAGTACCACTTCATAGTAAGATTTGGGGGTTGTTTGGAGCAAGATCCTCCAATACTGACTTATTGTTTACTGTTAAACATCGAGGACAGTGAAAATAAAATCTGTTGTTCGAATGGGTTAATGTGATGTTTGAACTGAGCATGCTAATGGGTACGTTTTATCATGAAAATATCTCATAATGTTGAATGTATAGTAAGAAAGGCTTGCAAAAACATGATAATACTACTGGTACTAACAACTTACTGCGCTACTATGGCATCTGAGGTCAACAAATGTACGTTTTATCAAACAAATATTAGAAAATTTATAGATTATAGTATGAATGACAGTGAAAAACATGGAATACTACAATTACTAGCAACTCGCTACAACATAAGGACACCTGAGGCCAATACAGCTACGTTTTATCAAGAAAATATCTGAAAATGTTTAAGGTATAGTACAAATGGATTGCAAAAAAAAACATGAAAATAGGGTGGACAAGGGAATGTCGGACAAATTTACTAACTGAATTTAGTGATTTGATGAATTTGGACTTATAATTTATTTTTCTCCTCCTGGAAATTTGGGGTAATGAGAGATTACGCTTTTTTAGGGGGTGTGGGGACAAGGAAATGTCGAAAAAATTTAGTAAGTGAATTTAGCTCTTCGTCGATGATTTTATTTTAATATGAACTTCCAAGTACCACTTCATAGTAAGTAAGATTGGGGGGTTGATTTGGGTGGGATCCTCACACACAAATAGGATAATTTGGTTGCGATGACAACACTTTCTTTTTTGTCTTGTTTTTTCGCTAAACGTGGTTGTTCTTTTTTCCGTAAACTAAAACCCAAACATTATTAAAAAAATAATCAAATATTATTAATAAAATCACATGTATTTTCTGAAAACTAAAAAACCCATGTATATTTCTGAAAACTAAAACCCAACTTTGATAAAAAATCATTTACTATTAATAAAATCAAGTGTATTTTAAACGTGGTTGTTCTTATTTCCCAAAAATAAACCCCAAACCTTATTTTGAAAAAATAATCAAATATTAGCTAGGTTTGGTTGGGGTTTGATCCTCACACACAAATAGGATAATTTGGTTGCGATGGCAACACTTTCATTTTTGTCTTGTTTTTTTCGCTAAACTTGGTTGTTCTTATTTCCGTAAACTAAAACCCAAACATTATTAAAAAAATAATCAAATATTATTAATAAAATCACATGTATTTTTAAACTTGGATGTTCATATTTCTGAAAATTAATTTCTGAAAACTAAAACCCAACTTTGATAAAAAAAATCATGTACTATTAATAAAATCAAGTGTATTTTAAACGTGGTTGTTCTTATTTCCGAAAACTAAACCCCAAACCTTATTTTGAAAAAATAATCAAATATTCTTAAAAAAATCACATGTATTTTAAACTTGAATGTTCATCTTTCGGAAAATTACAACCCCGCTTTATTAATAAAATCACATGTATTTTAAACGTGGGTGTTCTTATTTCTGAAAACTAAAACCCAACTTTATTAAAAAATCAAATATTATTAATAAAATAGCATATATTTTAACCGTGGGTGTTCTTATTTCTGAAAACTAAAACCCAACTTTATTAAAAAATCAAATAATACTAATAAAATCACATATGTTTTAAAAGTGGTTGTTCTTATGTCTGAAAACTAAAACCCAACTTTATTAAAAAATCAAGTATTATTAATAAATCACATATATTTTAAACGTGGGTGTTCTTTTTTCTAAAAAATAAAGCAAATTTTTATTAAAAAATCGAACGTAGTTAACAAAATCATGTCTATATTACACGAGGTTTTTCCTTTTTCTGAAAATTATAATCAAACTTTATTACAAAAATCAAATATTAAAATATAAAATCAGATGTATTTAAAGAGGGGTGTTCATATTTCTGAAAACTAAAACCCAAATTTAACAAAAAATCATATATTATTAAATCACGTGTATTTTAATCGTGGTTATTCTTATTTCCGAAAACTAAAACCCAACTTTATTAAAATATCAAATATTATTAATAAATCAGATGTATTTTAAACGTAGATGTTATTATTTCTGAAAACTAAAACCCAACTTCATTAGAAAAATCAAATGTTATTAATAAAATCACATATATTTTAAACGGGGATGTTTATATTTCTGAAAACTAAAACTCAACTTTATTAGAATATCACATATTATTAATAATTTCGACTGCCAATTTGTTTCAGAATTCCTATCAAGCCGAATATAAAAAAAACTACAACAACAACAACAAAACCCAATTTTAAACAGTTCGTTTTGCGTGAACCTATAGCTTTTAATCATGTTTGATCTTCTTTCAGGATAAATCTGTGATATTTCCTATCAAATATAACCCTCATGCTTGGAATAACCCATTTTGTCGTAAATGTCGGTCTACAGTGTCACCTGGTACCGGAGAAAAAAAGAAATACGCTCAAAGGAGCCGGTGGTACGTGATCAATGACAATATTGAACCAAATATAAAATATGAGAAAGAATCCAGTATCTTAGAATACTCCCGTCCTGGTAGCGAAGAAAAAACAGAAATACGCTCAAAGGTGCCGGTGGTATGTGGTCAATGACAATGTTATACCAGATATAAAATATGAGAAAGAATCCAGTTTCCCAGAATACTCCCCACCTGGTATCGAAGAAAAAAAGACATAAGCTCAAAGGAGCCGGTGGTGCGTGGTCAATGACAATGTTGGACCAGATGTTAAGTTAACAGATCCCAAAAAAGAATGTCAGTTGAGAAGATGCTTCAACATATCGGGAAAAATGTAACTTAAGCAAAGAATTCGGAACTTGGTTGTGCTGCAAAACATTAAGTACCGAAGAAAAAAGTAAATCCTGCTGCAAAATTTTAGCGTGTTTGTGTTGTATTGTATGTTTACTGTGTTACCAATAAATTTGTGTCTTGAAATCTTAACGTTTTTCTTGAACGATATTGTACATATTAGGAATTACATAAAAGTATGTTAATGATAGTAAAACAATAAAAGAAATATATCCTTGGCATAGCGTCCGTAAACATATTTCATGTAATTTTGAGAAAAAGTTGGAGGGCGGGGTAACCTAAAAGGCATTGTTACTTTTCCAAGGATAGCTAAAAGCCAATTTAATAACCCATTAGTCTGAAAACTAAACCCCAGCTTTATTTTAAAAAAAAATCAAATATTATTAATAGAATCACATTTATTTTAAACGTGGGTGTTCTTATTTCCGAAAACTAAAACCCAACTTTATAAAAAAATCAAATATTATTAATAAAATCATATGCATATTAAATGTGGATGTTCGTATTAAAAGTAAAACCCAACTTTATTAAAAAAAATTAAATATTATTAATAAAATCACATGTATTTTAAACTGGGGTGCTGTTATTTCCGAAAACTAAAACCCAAACACTATTAAAAAATATGCAAAAATGTACCCAAAGAGGCCTTGGATCGTTCCTCACTTCCCGAAAAAATATAAAACTTAATCATGGGTTTCATACAACATACACCTAAAAAAGGCTATGAAAACTAGATAAGAAAAGTGCGAAATAGTAATCAAGCATCCCAAATCATAGGTTTCAGACAACATACACCTACGAAAGGATAGGAAATCTAGCTCAGATAAGTCTAAAATAGCAAACTAGACATCCCAAATCATAAGTTTTATGCAACACACACCTACGAAAAGGTTAACAAACCTAGCTAAGAAATTTCTAAAATAGTAAACCAAAGATCCCAAATCATAGATTTCAGACAATACACACCTAAGACAGGATAAGAAACCTAGGTCAGAAAAGTGAGAAATAGTAAACCCAGCACTCCAAATCATAGGTTTCAGACAACACACATCTACAAACGTTAAGAAATCTCGTTTAAGTGTGAATTTTTTATGCTTTAAGTATGTTTTTTGTCATTCTAAGACATGTAGAAAAAAGTTAAAATAAAATTATCATGTTAAAAAAAAAGTTCAAAAAAATAAACTTTAAAAAAAGTATATAAAAAATGGGGGGATGGTCTCAAAAAGTTAGAGGTAGGGGGCCACTTGGAGGTTGGGGAGAGGGGACCCTTGGAGGTTGAGGTTCTTGGTGGCTAGGGTCATTGTTGGTTGCGGTCCTTGATGTTTCATACCCATAATCGTCTCACTAGTTCATTTCTAAGGATTGTTCTGAATTTTTGTTATTAAAATTCTTTTCTTGGCATCTACATCTTTATTAGTATCAACTTTTTAGCATACTAGAATGCTAAAGCATATTTTATATTGACAGCACTGCTTAAATGGTATTTGTGTATTATACAGAACACAGTCGGAAAGTAAAGCTAGGTCAAGTCACAATGTCATCTTGACACATATGACTCTATTACTTTCAACTTTTTAGCATACTCAATTGCCAAAAACAATGTTTTATATCGCCCACATCCCATATTTTGTACTTATCTATTATAATGAACATAGCCAAGAAGTAAAGAACTGCTATCTTAGGCTCGAAGCACATAAATTATAACAGAATGTTCACGAGGTGAAATTATTTCAACAGATAATACGCAGTTTCGACAACATCCTGTTACGTAAATTTATTGCTGAAATACCCAGAAGTCGTGATGTCACTCCCAGTCGGATTCAGAGGGCTAGTGGCTGTGATCTCAGTACGCCCTGAATCATTTTATCGACCTAGGGTCTTGTAAGCGCAGGATTGGATACACGGCCTCTACTTATATCAGAAAAATACATTAAAGTGATTAGTGCTATGTACGAGAATAACACTGCTGCGATTAAGGTAGCAAATGAGGTTAGCAGCTCGTTGTATATTAAATTAGGAGTTAAGCAGGGTTGTGTTCTATCCCCCTTTATACGGATTATTTTGATGGACTTTGTCTTAAAGAGCACATGAAAGGCAATGGGAGACCAAGGAATCAAATGGGGAGGAAGTCTCCTGGACTTAGATTATACTGATGATTTAACCATCCTAGATGAAAGTGTGAGCAAAATGAATGAATTTATAGAGGTTTTGCGAATTCAGGGTGCTAGAATAGGTTTTGAAAATTAACGTTAAGAAGACTAAGTCGCTAAGACTAGAAATAAGTGAAGATGAAGAGGTGACGTTGGGTAATGAAAAGATTGATCAGGTGAACAGCTTCACTTACCTTGGTAGTATTATTAGTAAAGATGGTGGGAGCAGTGAAGTTGTCAAAAGTAGATTAGCCAAGGCTCAGGGTGTTTTTTCACAATTAAAAAAAGTTTCGAAGAAAAGGAGGATAAGTCTACAAACAAAGATTAGAATATTAGAAGCTACAGGGATGACAGTGGTCAAATTTGGATCCGAAACATGGGCGCTCCGAAAAGCGGATGAAGATTTGCTAGATGTTTTCCAGAGAAATTGTTTAAGGATTGTTCTGGGTACCCGACTGTCTGACCGTATTTCAAACAATAGGCTATACGAAAAATGTGGTTCAATACCGCTCTCTAGGGCTATAATGAAAGATAGGTTGAGGTGGCTAGGGCACGTTGTGCGGATGAATGATGAAAGACTGCCGAAGATTGTTCTTTTTGGCCAACCGTCTAGGGCTAAACGGAAAGCTGGTCGTCCTCGTCTGGGGTGGGAGGACGTCAAAAAGAAAGATTTAAAGGAAATGGGAACTTCAGGGTGGGTGTAAAAAAGAAGGCTTTGAATAGATTGGGATGGAGGAGGAGCGTTCGTAGCTGTGTTGGCCTCAGGTGGCTTGGTGCTGCGGTGAGTTGTTAGTAGTAGTAGTAGTAGTAGATTTTTATGAAAAGTGTCCCAATTGAATATTTTGGGTATAAATGCTATAGAGTAAATAACAATATTTAAAAATTCAAAAGATAAAGGACCAAGCCCAGAGCTAATTCTCGGCAGAATATTTAAGGAAACCTGAAGAACTCCAAAGTGATATTGCGTTACTTGCTGATAATGGGTATTACACATAAATTTATTTCTGGGGAGGTGAGAGGATTTGAACCCCAAAAATAGGTAGGTAATGAAATATATATGACAGACGTTAGAAAAACATTCATATATATTACAAAATATAGGATACAAAAGGTTTTGTAGGTGCTTGAGGACTCAAAGTTTTGATATTTGGCAATTAGTTTTTCTTATACCCATAATTTCATACCCATTTTAATCCTGTTTTGGCAGCCCTAGATTAACGTTATGTTATGTTGACGATGTGCAGCTTCGCGCTGTATTACTTAGCTATATCATGCAGTGTGTTCCATTCTAATTTGTGACAGTGTTACCAGATGTCTGGTTTAAAGTTGTACCGCTGTAATTGAAAATCTGCTAAAATTGTCACTTCTCTTGTAAAAACACGCCGAATAAACAATTTTCCATTTTTTTTTTCAATGCAAAACCACTTAGAAAAACACTCCCAAATAGTGCAAATTCACCCCATTTGATGGCTCTAAATTTTGACAATAGACTGACTAAAATGGTTCCAAATAGGTCGTAGTAGTGAACCGTAAATAAGGAGTGACCTGGCTTAATAGTAACCAAAACTGTAAAAACTGAATGCTGATATCAATAGATACATCGAAAGGGTTAGCTTATTATGAAAGAATCTTTCAATGTGAAAGATTCATCAAGTTTATTATTACCCATAAAAAGCCTGAGAATATTTCCTGAATTTTCAAATAGGGGGAACACCCTCCCCACCCTAAAATTCAAGAAATCTTAATGAAATTCACACCATCAGATTCTATTTACCAGAGAGCTCTATTGTAGAGGTTTCAAGCTCCTATATAAAGAAAAATGTGGAATTTTTCTATTTTGGCCATAAGAAAGATCACAGATGCATGTTTATTGATTTTATTTTTCCCTCCGGGGTGATCATATCCAAATAGTAGTCCAAAAAGATCGGCCGGGGAAGAATTTGAACGGAAATTAAAAGTTTTAGTGCCCAATTTAAGTAACCAAAAGAATTGGACGGCAACTGGTAACCGGTAAAGCCCTGTAATTTATAAAACTTGCCCATTGTTTACGTATAGTATTCGTTATTGGGAAATATTCAATACACACGTGTCACATTAGTTACATCTCCCAAGACGATTGGATACCTCTCTCATATGTGGATAATGTGCTCACGGATAATTTATTATTAACAGCAGTCAATAAAACATAAAATTGCGAATTAAGGAAGAAAACGAGGACAATTAACAGCCAGTGAAACAATTGAAAAATTTGACAGATATTTCGGTCAAGACCTCCACTTTACCGTCCTCAGTGCAGAATAAAACTGATAAAAATGTAAAAAACCAAACCTTAAAATAAATTAAGGTCCTCAATTAAGGGATTAAGGTCCTCAACCGACAAGACCATGAGGCTACACCAAAGGCCTGAGGTTTTTGATTCCACCTTGGCTAAACATGTATATTAGAGTCCACACCATTTCATTTTGTTTGACGAAACATCCATTGTTTCCCCCGTTAAAGGTATAACGCAAGTTTTCAGGGAGGCAGTTGAAATAAAAAAGCATATTCACCAAAAGGTAGCTCTCATTAGAGACACTGGAGAGACTTTTCTAAGTCCCATTTATGATGAAATAATTAATTCTGATCGTGTTTATATACATCCACAAAAATCAATTGTGCAATCAAATAGAATATCTGATAATAATCTAACTGGAAAGCGATTGGCCTTTAAGAGTGCTATACGGAGAATGAAATTGGGAAATGCCATTTAGACTTGTGTTTTTTATTCAGTTATACTTTCACCGTTACTAAGAAAGGGTCGTCTAATTTTAGTTTTATATTTTTATTTCAAGGTTTGGTTTTTTACATTTTTGTCAGTTTTATTTTGCACTGAGGACGGTCAAGCGGAGATCTTGACCAAAATATCTGCATAATTTTCAATTTTTTCACTGGCTGTTAATTGTCTTCGTTTTCTTCCTTTCTTCGCGATTTTATGTTTTATCATGTTTAGCCAGTGTGGTCTGAGAAATTATTTACGACTAGCTTACGGGAAGCTTTTGACCAAGTCTGTTCTTAATTATTTTGATTTGTCTAAAAACACGCCAATTTTATTAGTCAACAAGAATTTTTACAGCATTGTAGAGTAAAAAAAATTCTTCCGAATTCTCTTCGTTTCCGTCTAAACCTAGGTACACACTCCGAAAGGCAATTCACTGATGGGATTGGTTTTCAGTCATTAATTCACATTTTAAAAGGCCAAACAAGCGAAGTTTTTTCTAAGTAATACAATTTCAAAAACTCGACATTTTCTACAGCAAAAGCTTTTACCGACAGATTTTCAGCAGATTTCTAGAATAGCTCAGAATACTTTCCGCCACGACTTTTGTATGACTAAGGCTCGTTTATCAAAAAAGTTTGAAAAATTAGAATACGAAATATTTCAGAATTCCATATGTTTTCTTCCTAGATTTAGTCCTGGTCCGGTCACTGAGAACCTATCTTCTAAAGTTCTAAGTTCTTACTCCGGAAGAAAACCCATATTTTCTCTAAGGGACCTAAATTTTTGCCTGCCTCAAACACAAGTAAATTTCTCAAAGATAGTCTCCAATGTGGAGGCGGGTATATTTGGTTCACGTGGTGCTGTGGAAAATCCAGATTTACTTCGAGGAGAGGTGGTTAAGAATATCTTCGATTTCGTTCCATATTCCTCAAGGTCGAAAAATCAGGAGACACAGATTCTTAAAAATTTAAGAAAAGACCCACACATCATTATCACCAGAGCTGTTAAAGGAAATCAAATTGTTATCTTTGATAAAAATTCACAAAATAAAAAAGTTACAGATATTTTATGCAGCACCCATACTTACATACCCATAGATTCAGATCCCACCGATAAGTTCACCCGTGGAATAGCTAGAAATTTTGCAAACTGAAAGACTTTTACTCCACAAATGTATAAATTATTTTATCCTAAAGGTGGTTCCGCTCCTAAATTTTACGGGCTCTCAAAAATCCACAAAGATGGAATTCCACTACACCCAATTGTGTATTCTTATGGCTCTTCGACTACCAGATTGGGGAAACGGTTGTCAGTACTTTTTCACCCCCTTATGCAAACGCAAACTTCATACATAAAAAATTCAGTTCACCTTGTTGAAAAATTAAAAGACCTTGAAATAGAAACAAAAAAAAAATACAATTTTGGCCAATTTCGATGCCATTTCTATGTATACGTCTTGCAATTTAAAAAAATTTGAACTAGCTCTTCAAAGGAAATTAGAAGATAATTTTGATCAAATGGACTACAAAACACTGAATGTAAAGACTATTATGCGTCTTGTCCGTCTTTGCAATAATCCTCATATTTCCGATATAAAATCAATTTTACATCTAAATCAGGGGTGTACCCATGGGGACAAGTCTTCCACCCTTTTTGGCAACTTTTCATTTGGAAATCATTGAAACGTCTGCTCTGAAAAATTTGTCTATGAAACAAGTAGAAAGGCCTTATTGACTCCCACGACTCACCCCTGCTGCCACCTACAACTTTTTTACATAATTTATTCAAGGATTATCGATCTGTTGTTGTTTAGCCACGTGTAATGACATGAGGGGTGATTTACATAATCGCTCGGGGAATTATTGATTTATGAAAGGGGAATAAATTGTTTCGGGGGAAGTTTATTTGTTGTTGTTGTTTTGGCCAAGTGCACGCTCGGGGTGAATGTTAAGATTCGTGTAATGACATGAGGGGTGATTTACATAATCGCTCGGGGAATTATTGATTTATGAAAGGGGAATAAATTGTTTCCGGGGAAGTTTATTTGTTGTTGTTGTTTTGGCCAAGTGCAGGCTCGGGGCGAATATTAAGATTCGTGTAATGACATGAGAGGTGATTTACATAATCGCTCGAGAATTATTGATTTATGAAAGGGGAATAAATTGTTTCGGGGGAAGTTTATTTGTTGTTGTTGTTTTGGCCAAGTGCACGCTCGGGGTGAATGTTAAGATTCGTGTAATGACATGAGGGGTGATTTACATAATCGCTCGGGGAATTATTGATTTATGAAAGGGGAATAAATTGTTTCCGGGGAAGTTTATTTGTTGTTGTTGTTTTGGCCAAGTGCAGGCTCGGGGCGAATGTTAAGATTCGTGTAATGAAATGAGGGGGGATTTACATAATCGCTCGGGGAATTATTGATTTATGAAAGAGGAATAAATTGTTTCCGGGGAAGTTTGTTGTTTTGTGTATTTGTTGTTGTTGTTTTGGTCAAGTGCACGCTCGGGGCGAATTTTCAGATCCAGGAATAGGAAACAGGATCACGTGTGTCCTTCTAAGCCAATCAGAGACTCGGATACATCTCCTTCTAGACCAATCAGAGAATCGCTTACATATTAGCGGTGGAGGATTGCAGAGAATATGAGGAAAGGATTTTTGCTATAGTTTTTATTAGTCTGTGAATAGAATTCAAAGGAGTGAGAACAGTTTTGACTTTACTCATTTGGATATATTTTTGTGTGTTGATGATGACGAGTGGAAGGTTTACCCTCTTAGAAGTTAATAGTCGAGTTGATGGCAATAATACAAGAGCACCAAACATTGCGGTGGAAATTACGAGAGGATTACGACTTCGTCTGGAATGAGATGAAGTATATGCAAGATATGTGTAATCCTAGAGCAAATTTAAAATGGAGGATCAATTATTTTTCTCCGCTAAAGTTGATATAGCACATGTGAATAGACTCCAATGTGCTTTAAGTGCATTAGTGAAACATATCGAAGACAATAAACTGTATTGCTAATTGTACATGCTTAGTATTATTGTTGTTGTAATTATTCAATAAAATTGTTTCGAAATCGAAAATGTTCCTTTTCTTTTTGTTAGAATGCTAGGGCTAACGAATCAGGGTCAATCTAGAGTCAGCAGTCAGAGTGAAAGGATTGAAAAATGAATAAATTTGAAAAAGAGACAATTAGATCAAATCTAGTGTTTATGTAAAAACATTTGATTTTGGATGACGATTTTCTCGATTTATCTCTTCAACACAGGATATTCTCTTGTCAGGCACACTTGACAATACAATGAAAACTGATTCTCCTACATTGGACTATTGTATGGAACTTTTAAGATGTGACTCAAATGCTTATAGTCAATTTATTGATATATAAATTGAAACAAGGCAGGATCATATCGTTGATATACCTTTGAAATTAGTGCCAATAGATTCAATGCAGATAGCTCCTCCTTAGAAAGAAGCAACGTCATAAAGTTGCCCGTCTTTCCATTTACCTCTCACTGAATTTACCACATGGGGACGATCAGTTTTAATCTACCGGTGAAAGAGGCGGAACTTGAAACCAATAATTCTCTATGTATGTCCGCTACTCAGGTACATTCGTTACAAAATGATTAAGTATTATACAAGCTAAATAACTGCTGACCGGAACCAAAATCGTAAATTTTTTATACTATATAATTTACATGGATTCTATTCAGTACAAATTAAAGGATATAATTCACGTCTTGAGGAGGTTTGTGACTCTCACCCTAGAGGACACCTGTGCTCCAATTGTCACTATGATAAATGTGATCAGTGGGAGAATACTTAACCCGCTATGATTGGAAAGAATCCCAAACGTGATTTTAGTTTATTTCTACGAGATTGGTATCGTCGTGGATTTAAATTATTCTGGG
Source organism: Artemia sp. Qi Xiang Cuo (assembly GCF_049724085.1). Classification (NCBI taxonomy): domain Eukaryota; kingdom Metazoa; phylum Arthropoda; class Branchiopoda; order Anostraca; family Artemiidae; genus Artemia; species Artemia sp. Qi Xiang Cuo. The sequence goes on from NC_142813.1 coordinate 23,725,853, forward strand.
AAGAAGAATCGGGTCTACGATTCAACTGTTGGGGTAACAAGACAATTTGGTTTCTACGTCATCGTTGTGACGACACTGTCTATTATGACTATAAACCAAGTGATTTTTATTTGGCTGTTACTAAATGTGATTCACCACTTGAAAAAACTGTATGTGATATTGCTTCAAATAGACAGATTGAAACTCGCGAATTTCATAATATGAATGCAAATAGTATCATTGACTATACAAAGAGATATGACAAGAGTGAAGTTACATTGTACTGTAAAAAAGGTGACCCTGACTTTGCAGTCAATCAAGATCAATATACAGTGAATCCAAATGATTTACCAGCATTAGTGGTTCACGATAGTTGCCTATACACCGAAGAAGAAGAAATCTAAAGTGAAGATTTAAAGACATTGTTGTATATATATGCATTTTATTAATCAACAAATTCACAAAAATTTTTTAAGTACTTTACTCGTAGGGCACTGAAATCAATACTGTACAGGTCTGAGAGGATAGTTTCCACTAGAAAGTCGTTCAGACGTGGATTGTCACCATAAATGTGGAGAAAATGCTTGTAAGTATAGCCGCGACATCGGAACACAAAATATAGTAGTGCATGGAAGCCACAGCTTTTAGTCGTTAGATCCTGCACCCTCTTCCGATTTCGAATAATAGTTTTCCCACTGTTCTCTATATAGTTGCTGATGTGTGGAGTGTAAAATGTATAGGGTAGGCCAAGAGGATCAAAAAATTCAATCGTCTTCATTGTTTGAAAGATGCACAACCAATGACCCTTCTGCACAGTCGACAGAATGCCATTTACAATAATCTGGCTCTTGTTCCTACTTTGAATTTTTCCAAGATAGTCTAAGGACAGACAATAGGACTTTTGTTAGGACATTTATGGGTCCATATTATATATATTGATTACTTGGTTGCTGTTCTAAGTGCCAAGTCTAGCAGAACACTACCTTCGTGATTGGTTTTCCAATGGGTTTCAAATTGATGTAGTGAAATTGTTGTAATACTCTAAGCTAATGAATCAGCAAATGCACGCTCTAAACGCACAGTCCCTGTACCTACTATTCTCATGTCCTGCGTGCCAGACAAATCCATAACATTGATACCATGTCTTTTAGCAAACATTTCTTCGGTTATACCATTTTCAAATAGTTGCGAGTCATGATCTAGGGTTTGCATGGTCAACTCATACAATGTTCTATAGGATTTATCAAAAGATAGATTGTAGAGTGGGATACTGTTTACTTTGCACACAAGAGATGAAAGTCCAAACATCTCGAATTTATGTGGGCATCCAGTCCACGATCCTATTGCACTAGCGCTTTTTACAAATGCAAAAGCGAGTTTTGACGGAATTTCGCCGTTGATAAAGGATGAATCGGTGAAGGTGCGTGACCCCATGGCAATATGACGTTGATTGGTGATTGTATGAGGAACAAGTAGTTTAATATTATTTCCATTGGCTCTCAGTTTTTCCACGGCCAAAGCAATAGAACTCTTGACCTGTTGTTTGCGTACATGAAGTATTGCCGAAGTGAGGGAGAGACTTACATCAGGATTGGCAGCAAGTTCTTTTCTCAATATGAAATTGGAGGGTGCAAGCGTTAGTTTTATATCCACTTTAACATTGGGCGGCAGCCATTGGGGTATATTAAATATTTCATGATATATTTTTCCAACTAGATGTAATTCACTAGTTGTAGCATTTTTAAGTGCATCTGTACTATCAGTATTAGTAATATATTCATATCCATTGGAGGTGCCTCTCAATTCCTTGTATGACTTGGGTGTCATCAGCATGAATTGCATATAGCTTGTATAATTTGAGAGATTGTTACTTGTGCTCATCAGTGTGCCATTGATGTAGACACTGATTTGACGAAATAAATTATGTAATATACAATTTTCATAGGATATTCCTTCGGCCCGAATTGGCATTGTATTATTGGATTTCCGGACTTTCATTTGTAAATCTATAAATATCGAAGACATGTCCATAAAGTAGTCTTCATTGGAATAAATTTGAAAGTGAATATAATCGGAGAGAGGTTGTTGAGGATAAAATTGTTTATAGTATCCAAGTTTTACACTCACATCAACATTTTCTGCATTGAATATATTAAATGATGAGGTGATTGAGGGTCGGTAATCCTTATGTGGTAGGTAGGACATCTTAGGAAAAGAAATCTAATTTTGATCTAACAATTTTCTTACTGGGGTTTCTTCTTTTTTTACACTATGTGTCGGCTTTTTCCTTCTTTTCTTTGAAAAGAGGGATGATGTCTTTCGCTTCCGACCTGAGTGGAGACTGATGAGTGATGCATTGTTTCTCGATCTTTTTAAACCTTTTCCAGTTTGTTTTAATCTCTCGCCAAGGGTTCGCGCACTGGACCTAAGATTTTCCGTAGCACTTTTTTTAAAATCCTTGCCAGAGCCCCAATCGTATAGTTTAGAAGATGCAAAACCTGTCGCCTTCGGTACAAGATATTTTAAAGCCAGATGTAGTGCCGTGAAAAAAAGATAAGCAAACCAACTGCCAAGACCGTAGCCAGACATTGACGAATTATGTTTTGAACAGTTCACTCCATTGCCCTTTTGTCTTTGTTAAAGAGCATTAATATGGCAGTTAATATCAGGACACATGAATACCACTTTTCTATTAGACATATTGTTGAGGGATAGTACAAAAATGACATGTGCTCACAGCCGAACCTTGTGAAATTGCTATAGGATCACCTAATTTAGTTCGTAGTGTTAACTGACAGAGTTCCAAATAGGAAGTGTTTACAGGAATATATTGAAGATGCTTTTTATTGTAGTGGTGTATATGTTTTTGATTGGTTTTTCGTTCAAGAACTCGTAGGAGGGGAACATTTGAATTACCAACCCGGGATGTTTCAACAAATGAAGCGTAGAGAAATATACATGTGTCTGTGGAAAAGGCAGGTGGGTAGTCAGCAAATATGAAATTATTGTTTCCGGCACTTTTACCGTTGATTATATTGAGCTTAAAGCCAAGAACATCCTTTAGGTTATCATTGAGAATAACCTTTTCACTGGCATTAGGTGAACTAATGTAGATCTTGCCCTCCTCCTTTGAATAGTTGAAATGAAAAGCTCCTTTTTTTACGATCGGAAATTCTTTTATTAATATAACGACATAAATAATTCATACAGGTGAGTTCCTCGTAGGGTAATTAAATATATGGATAATCCATCTAATTTATCTTTTGAATTTCTTCTTGATCACTTAAAGGTGGTGGTGGCCAATTATAGGGTCTAATTTTTATTACATATCTACTATCCTTTCTCAGGATGTCATAGTTATTTTTGAGAATACAGTCGACAAGAGCCACTTATACTTTCCATCGAATTTGATGGTGGGGGAGAGTTTCGTCCAAAAATCACTTGTTCTATTCAAGTCATTGTAGAGAGGATCAGAAACATTGGACATGAAAGTCACATAGAAATCATTGGGCATTGTTAATATCTTCAGCACTGATCCAAGAATCAAAATCTGAGTTGTATCCTAGCCAGCAAACAAGCAACTGTCTCTTGCCCCTACGAGTACGACTCTTTAATATCTTTTCAATTTGATAAATTTCACTAGTGTTTCTAACTTTTTGCAGTTCATATTCATAAAAACCACCGAGAATCTCATCATCTTTGGTGTCTCGCAGTCGATATGTCGTGGGCTCGGTGTCCAGGATTTCGGACACTTTAAAAAGTTCGGTGCTCCATAAATAAGTCCCCTTTTCAGAAATATTGGTGTTTTAATGAATTCAAACATTATCGCCAACAATGAATTTATTCTTCACATTTTTTTTCTTTTTCATAATTGGAGTCTTGCTTTGGGAAATCACCAAATTTATTTTTGCTGCAGCGAACTTTCTGAGGGAAGGTGTAGGACAGGGATCGATGAGGTCGATGATTATATATCCGCATGATCTCATCTAAATCCTGAATAAAAGCAGGTGTATTTTTCAGTGTACAATTTCTTGAAATTAATAGACGAATCCTTCTTATTAATCGTTCAGCCAATGCAGCCTTTATCGGGCTGTGACTATGATAAAGTGTTGTATTATATTTCAATAGAACCTTTTGCACATGGGGATTAACAAATTCACTGCCACGATCCGATTGAATTTTTCTATACGAATCCTGTTCAAGACTACTTTCAATGGCCTGAGCAACTTCAACACCTCTCTTTGACCGTAATGGAATGGCATAGGCATAGCGACTAAAGACACTGATTGCCACCATAATATATTTGTTGGGTGCATTGTGACGCCGTTGAATTGCGTCTAAAGTTAAAAGATCCGTTTGCATTATATGCAGAGGGGAAAAGGCTTTAGTTTGTCGATATTGTTTGCCACGAAGCCTGTGATTCCGATGCAGTGTGTAACTCGGTTCATTCTGTAGATACTCTTTTGCTTTTTTTAATGTGCTGTTAGAGACAATTTTAGAAAGCGTCTTGGGAGAACTTAAACTTCCCGCTTCACCAATATTTTCATAGACACCTTTCAGAACTTCATCCATTTTGAACGTAAACACGTAGTGTAATGTCCACTCCCCTTTTGCACACTGGAGGGTGAATTAATTCGTCTTCGCTTTTGACTAGCAGCCACAGGTGTTGTAAAATCATTGCTGCTGCTGCTGCTGCTAGTATTTTCAAATATTGAATCTTCTTCTTTTTTAAATGATGGTGTTGGCGTTGTTGGTGGACTATATTCTCTTAGTTTCTTTAGAATTTGCTTATTGCCAATAAGACTTTTGGGAAAGTTTGATACACTTAGAAAGGTGTATAGATTATTGTCAAATGATAAAAGTCCTTTACGATTCGTCACCATATCACAAATTAAATCAACTAGATTATAACTTTTTCCCTGAATTATAATTCGTTTCCCTGTGCTATCGACTTGAACTTGATCACCACCAGTTTCCAACTTGAGATATGATAACACTCTTTTACTTTGTTCTCGATAGGTCAGTGGCAATAGGTTCCCAATTTTCGCTACAATCGAATTCAATTCCTTCTCCTTTGATTGCACTGCTGCAGAATTTTGAGGAGATGTTTCCTGTTTAGAGGGATCGGTAACAGTAGCGGCGGTGGGTCTCTCACGATAAGGTTTATGTCTGTCCACACGTCGCAATGCATCTTGAAGTAAAAGCAATTTTTTATCATCGGCAATATTCACACCATTAATAAATTCGCTTAGATTGTCTTCAAAATGTTCGACGGGCAAGAGGACAAGTTCAAATGGTGTCAATTTATAGGGGTTTGCCATTCTCTCTCTAGAGAAAAATGTTTACAAGTCCTGCAATTATTGGCAGTAAAAGTGTGAAAAAGCTACCGCCCGCTTGAAGGAGACATTTTCTTTTAAAATTTTTTCCCTTGTTTTAACAAGCCAAGGCGCGTACAGTGGAACGATGTTGCTTGTCTGTTGTCTAACACCTTCTGGCAGTTGAACATTACCCTCGGTTAAATTTAAACAAAGTTCAGATATTAGATTAATGAAATCATTGTCAACACCATGTTTGAGTATGGCCTTCCTAAGCAAGGGTTTTGAAGTGCTTAAAACGGAAAATAAATGCCGTTGTTCGTGTAGTTTCTTCAGTGTCATAACGTCAACTAATAGCCTTTTCTACTGTTCACCGGAAGATATACTGTAATTTCGTTGTTGAAAATGCCGGTGACTACACGTAGATCCTCGGGTGTGCTCTGATTAAGATCCAACAAAATGTAACAGTTGGGTTTATTAGTCGCCTGAGTGTACGCTGACAACAGAAATTTAGGGGTGCCGGGGTATATCTGTTTATTAAGAGTTATTAGCGAGCTAGAATCACGAACAACTCGATAGATAATATAAACGGTGCAATTCAATGCAAAGGTTCGCATGCATTTGCTTTGATGAAACAGATTGTGTAGAACTAGGGTTATGGAAATGTGTCCATAGTGGGAGCGAACAGTGAACAGTTGTAGCAGTTCCTGCCAGAACTGTTCAATGGATTCAGCCAAATCATCAATAATCAACCACGAGTTCGATTCAATACTATTGAAAACATAACGCCCCCGTATGAATTGTATTGGTATGGTTGTGGCAATAGCTTTTATTTGATCATAGGACTCCTGCCAAATACTATAGCAATAGTAGATTTTTTTCGGCTTGTCCAAAAACATTTTTTGACAATTTTGAATTATTTTAGTTAAAAGTGTTGTTTTGCCCGACATTGAGGGACCACACAGAAACGATCTGAAGGGTGTTTTAAATTGATACATGTTGCTGCTGCTGACAACAGTCGGACTATGACTAACTTTAAATCATACGTGTCCAGTGAATAAGTAGTAGTAATAATTTTCCCATATATCTATCTACGTTAACTAGAGTAACAACAAAAAAACAATATTCCATGGTCATTTATTTCGGCAACATGAAAACTCTATTTGTTCAACATGAACAACGATAAAATAACACTATGTTCAACAAGAACCTGACAAAATTTCATGGTACTTTATTGGCAATATAAAAACTATATTTGTTCAACATGAACAACATAAGAATAACACTTTATGTTCAACAAGAACCTGACAATATTTCATGGTCATTTATTTGCAACATGAAAACTCTATTTGTTCAACATGAACATGAACAATGATAAAAATGACACTTTATGTACAACATAAATAAAAACACTTTTTGTCCATCAACAGCAAGAACAACACTTATTGTCTTTAAACACTTTTTGTCCAGCAAGAACACTTTTCTGTACAACAACAACAACACTTGAAAACATCAAAAAACACACATAAACTTTAGATAGCAAAGTTGAACATTATGAATTTAAATGGGGAGACCCCCCCCCTCACCCCCCTTTGGGGCCGAAGGCCGGCCGCGGGCGGGACCCCCCCACCCCCCGGGGCTGGCCGCGGGAAGGGCCCCTCACCCCCCTGGAGCCGCGATGGAAAAAAACAATACAATAGCTGTCGTCCTGCGGCAGGTTAGGTTGGGTTAGTTGAGGTTAGAGCATTTAATTTATGAACGGGTTGGATGGTTAGATTGGGTTAGTTAATTTATGAACGGGATGATGGTTGTTGGGTTAGTTAATTTATGAACGGGTTGGTGGTTAGTTGGTTAGGTTAATTTATCCAGACCAAGTTGATTGCGATAGTCTATGCATTCAACTCGGTCTGAAATAAGGTAGTGGCCATGAGGCAGGACACTCACACCATTCTCGAGCACATAGACTTTGTCAGAAATAAACGACATTGCATTTTTTCCACTCTCATAGCATAGTTTCTATATTGTAGAGAGCGAATTGCAAGCACTTGTGTTCTCGGCACTAGGCTACTTTCTACACAGTCTCTGTACACGCTCATGTTGAAATTGCTCTTTACAAAATGTGTAGGCACCCCTTTACACGCCTGCTTTTCATCCCCACTTTGAGTTTTAACGCAATAAACTTTAGGACCCGGGAACACCCCCCCGGATATCAAATCACTCTCCGTCTCTGATTTTAACATTAATAGTTGGTTTGGGGCTTGACGTGTCACCAACTCGGGGTAGAGGGACAGATTCCAGTTGGTGAAATCCATCCGCGAGCTGATGTGTTCCCCCTTTTCTATATCATCCAATAAATCCTCGGTTTTTACCTTTAACAGCAGAGAATCTGAATTCCCATAGTTAACTTGAACCTCCCCCTCCTGTGGCCATTGCACCTTGCACACATTGTAATACAACGACAGCATGAGCCTTTTAAAATTTCAAGTACTGAACTACCTCCTGCTATATTCTTGTTCAGTACCACATTTTGCTTTTTCCTGTGTAGAAGAACCGTGCCAGTCTCTTTGCTCGTGAACGATGTTAAATTGGGATCAGTAATAATTCTTGCACACTCTAGATGGTCAGTCACGACATCGCAGTGATATCTGTTACATACATTTACACACATTTTACCAAACGCTGAATTTAGAATGAGTTTGTACATTTCCTTCTCTACTCTGGAGTTTGCCCTAGAGCGTTTATCAACAAAAGTGTCGATAAACGTCATTAAATATGCTTTCTGATTGAACTGCAGGACCCTATGTATTTTGGTGATCTTGAAACCATTGTTCACCATCCAGTGCAAAAGCACATGGTGAACAACGATATTCTCCTTAGGGTCCAAATCAGCAATCAGTTTTTGCTTAGAGGGGGTCAAGTGCATCCCCATATCCTCAACCAATGATCGATTGTAGAGGCTCAATGAGTCCCTGCTCACGGGTCGATTGATACAGGGAAAAACAAAATCTTTGACTGAATCGTGAAGCGCCAGCGGGATGTGCCCGTCAATTTCAAAGAACCATCCTTGTGGCCCATTGTCCTTGACGGTGGTAATGTCAGGGAACTCACAAGGATTCTCAAGCCATTGATAGTTCCCACACGGCAAAGAGTAGTGAGACATTGCCGAGGGGTACAATGAGTTCATGTCCAAGAACACTGCATTTGACTTTGCACCGGTGCTGTTTTGTCCGCTTTGATCGGTTGACAAGACGCGGTCCCCATGAAAAACATACCCTCCCCTCATTGAACGCTCTACAAAAAGGTGCGGATCTACATCGGTGATTAGGCCTATTTCCTCCAGACTAGTTTTTAAAATCAAATCCATCACCAAATGTGGTGTGGAAAAATAGTAGCCTATATCTAACCCGAACTCTGAATAGATTTGGTCTGTGTTCTTGCAGACTATATTCAACAGAGTTAAAACGTCACTGGCCAAGTACAGTCTACAATAATCCCACCCATTTTTACAATTCCCCTTAGCCCACACCTTCTGGGCCAACTCATAGTCCTCGGCTGTGCATTCACTACTGGTGAGTGAATTGTAAAAAGCTTCAATTGGAGGTAGTTTCACCTCGCTTAAGCGAGCGCCAGAACAGTAATAGTCGTATGCGTATACACCTTTGCATGTCAACAGCTCATACATTTCACTGTCTGGAAAGTTCTGTTTAAGCAAGGGAAAGTTATCAAAATTGTCGCTTTTCTGCACTTGAATCAAATGACTCAATGCCTTGGGAAAAAAACTGAAGGAATCTAAAAACCTGATGTTATTCCAGCACGTATGCCCATTATTTACTATCGGCCATTTCAGCTCGAGAAGCAACAAATTCTCGGCCACTTTCGGAATGATATTATAGGAAAAAGAACTGTTTATCCATGGACGATATGCTCCCCCTCCCTCCCAATGCACACATGCCAGTGCCGGGAAAATAAATGTTAAATCTTAATTTGAATTGTGAATCAAAACAGGAATAAAAAACTGCTGGCTAACATTTACGTTACACAATTGATGCGCAAACCCTCTAAAATTACTACCCCCAGAGGATATTTCCTGCCACAAGTGATTATGGTCTCTGACTTTCCCCCTCCCTCCCTATAGTCCCTTTAGTCCCCTTATCCCCCTCTACACACTCCCCCGTACACACCCAACATATTTTTTGATTTTTAATCGCGAGACGATCCTCTGCAGACAACACCATTGGATAATTGGTATTTCTGAAACGAGAAATAGCACCATTAGCTGTGCCAATTAATTTAGTCAGTGCCTTGATCATGCACTCCCCCTCATCCAATGTTTCTACTAAACCTAACAACCGCATGCTGTTAGAATTGTCTTTTTGGACGTGGGCATAGGACACTGCAATAGCTTGATGTTCTTTGATTCGGTTTGGAAATCGAGGATCGTTCACCTCCACCAGCTTAGCTTCACAGTCCAAAAATATTTTGTTGCACTGGAGGAGGGTGTTTTGGAAATTTTTGAAGCGTATAATGGCCCTATCCCCTAAAACCATTTCCACTGTCTGGTAGCCATGCCGTCTACAGTGCCTCATGTGATCCCGTAGTTTTATATCGCTACGGAATCGAGACAGGCATGTCGGACAGTAGAAACATTCTCCCCTTTTCTTTCCCTCCCCCAGAACTCTACTGATGTCTGTAATAGGATTAAAATGACCAATTGAATTGGCAAGGTCACTAGATGGTGGTGTATACAACAACCAAACCCAGTGTTTGACCAAATCAATTGACGGGCCCCTTAGTAGGAATACCACCCCCTTCTTTTCTGAACGAACCCCATCTTCAAATTCAGTTTCATACTGAACCACAGTGACGTCAATATTTAAATGGGCATTATCCCTTTTAAAAATATCAATAGATCTTAGCGTTACTGGGTATTTTCCCTCTAAACAAGTGAAATCTACAATGGGGAAATTGGACCCGTCCTTCCCATGTACAGCCCAATCGTCTAAATTCGTCTTGGTAGCGTCATCTGCTAGAGGCTGAAATGCTGATATGAGGAAAGCGTACTTGAAACATTTTTGAGCTGTTTCAAAACAAATCCGCTATACACCACGACAACCTACTAAATCTGGATTATATTTTAAAACTGTATCCCTTTCATACCCACCTGTCCCCCCCTCTTAAAATAAAATCTTTCTTAAATTTACATATATTCACACTTAAATTTTCAACATAAAGAACTACAGAGCCGCCCCCATTTTCATTATAGTTCTCAAAATGTGCTATAATATGACCTACCCACTCGCAAAAAACACCCTCAGAAAATTATAAATTCGGATAGATCAAACGCATCTCGGAGTGTATATAATGGTGGTAAGCTTCACTTTTCCCCTCATTTAAATAAAACACCTTTAAAACAATAGAAACCTTAATTGAATCCCTCCCCCTCCCCATAATTGAATTTGGTTCTCCAGCAGTGCACGAATTTTATCTACATAGTCATGCACAATTTCTACGGGGTCAAACACAAAATTTCCCCCCATAAGTGAATTAAACGGATTCCCAAAAGTCGCAGTGTAGACAACTATAGTATTTAAAATTATATTAGATAATTGAAAGTCTGGAAATGTCATAAATTGGACATTGCCCCCCTCCCCCTCTTGTATATTGTCACCACCCCCTCCCCCACATTGTTCAACAATAGGGCTATGGGAAACAGTTTCATTTGTTTGAACTATGTTCATGTAATCAGTGGGGGGAGGGTTCCCAGTTAATTCATTTGTAAAATCATTTAAAAGCTGTAGTGTGTTTTGACTCAAGTCTCCCTGCTCAGCTGTGCTATTATCTACATTTAAAAGAAAATCACTTATAAAATCATCAATATTATCTGGAATTTCCAGTGAATTACCGCTCCATGGTTAATTGTTGTAGAAGTCCACCGATGCGTCCTCTCCTCCAACTGATGAGGACGGTGACAAGGAATATGGGACCAATGCAACCTATAAATGAAAAATAGCTTAGTTTCAAATTGTTCAAATCATCCCTACTGTTTAAATGGGATTATTATTATTTAAAATGCACTTAGTAGCATTTAATTCCCTATTCTATCGATATTTTGAAAGAAAATCCAACTTAACGAAAACCTAAAACGCTTTACATAGAAGGCAATACTTAACGAAAATCTAAAAAGCTTTACATAGAATACAATTTGATTTTGTTCAAACAACTCCACCCCTTTCCCAATGTCCACTATTTAATGCTCCCCCTCCGAACCGGCCCATCAGGCCACCGCGGCGCTTCCCGCAGCGGCTCTCCGACCCGCGGCGCTTCCCTACCCGGGCCCTATGGTTGAAGGCGGGGGGTTAATATTTTAATATCTCTGAGATACTCTTTTACAGTGTTGAAAAATAGTGAAAAGAAAAGACTAAAAAAAACATTGGAAGAAATAGATATATATTTCTATAACTAGAGGTAAAAATGCTCATATTTGCATATCCCGGCTGCACTTGTGTGCCACATGGTCCGGGTAGTGAGTGTTGGAGGATGGACGGTGCGGTAACATCACGCTCTTGTGTAGACGGGACAGGTCTTGAAAACTCGGGCAACGCATGTTGGTTGGCAAGCTCACAATCTTGAATAGGCAGTGCTGCGGCATTGAAAGCAGCCATCCACTCTCTTTTTGGTTTTGGCCTGGCTGTATTGCTGCCTGCACAGATGAAGCTTGAGTAGGCAGTGTAGAGTTGGAGGGTATTGGAAAGCGGCCATATTGTATAACTGATGCTCTTACAGGGGCTGCCTCACCCTCTCTTGCTCTCTTAGATTGAGGGGAGACAATACATTCTTCACAATTGGCCTTAAAAGAAGAAAAAATTTAGTATCAAAATAATTTCCCCCTTTTTTTTACAGAAGGAAAGTTAGTACTCATAACTTAGCCATAATTTTGTCTAGAAAAGCATTTATTACTAATAAACCCCCTCCCATGATTAGTCATCAAAGCAGAAAGAAAAAATTTACTAAACTCTGAAATCAAATGCTATTTTAATTAATTAAAAAAAGCTAATTAATAGACATCCCAGCCCTTTACTTTCCATACAAAGAAACACTTTGTTTTTATTTTACAATGATGGCGTTAGAATTGAGGCATGTCCCCCTCCCCCCTGTCACCAATGTCCTAAATATATTGTTAGTAATTATTTTGAAAATAACTCGTTTCACTCCTCCAAATAGAGATTGCGTAGGCCTGCGCTTAATTATTGCAATTGTCTGAAAAACCGTTTTAATTTGATGGAGAAAAACAATCCCCCTCCCCTTTCAGCAATGTCCTAAATATATTGTTAGACCTTAATTTAAAAATAACTCGTTTCACTTCTCCAAATACAGATTGCGTAGGCCTGCGCTTAATTATTGCAATTGTCTGTAAGTGTTTTAATTTGACGGAAAAAACAATCTCTTTGGCTAAGCCACAAACGTAAATACACAGGAAAAGGGGTGACAAAACTATTTATATTCTTGCGCGGAGCTTTATGTCAAAACAGAGCGGCATAATGCCTTAAGAATTGACAGAAGTCAGTTACAGAAAAGATCACAATACAGAAAAGCAAGAATTTTATCGAAAAAAGAGAAATATTTCTGTTTGAAGAATTATACTTGTAAAAACAATGGAGGGTTTTGAGGGGGGGGGGGTAGGTAGTAAAAAGAACATATTTTATGTTTTCTATCGAGTATAAAGATAGCATGGTGGAGTTTTTTTTTGGGGGGGGGGACTTACCTAAATATACTGGAGGGTGACCAATTATAATCTTGCGGAAATGTTTTGTCAATTTAGCGGCTTAATGGCTAAGGGATTGACATAAAGTTGACTGTCACTTTTAGATAGGCTTACAGAAAGAATAAATTTATTTCTATTGGAAGAATTATACTTGTAAAAACAGTGGGGGTTTGAGGAGGGTTTAGGTAGTAAAAAGAACATATTTTATGTTTTCTAGTGAGTATAAAGATAGCAAAGTGGAGTTTGTAGTGTGGAGGAGGGGGGACTTACTTAGATATACTGGAGGGTGACCAAGGAAAATAATTTTATTTTGAAAATAAAAAATGAAAATGTACTCACATTGCTAATTGTGGCTGTCAAGGCTTCAAGCTCATCAATAATATCCATTCTTGTTCTTTCAACTGTGTCACAATACTTTCTGATAATTTAATCACAATGCCTGTCCGTTATATACAAAATCTCAAGGGCGAATTGTTATGCAAAGGGAAAATCATATGTAAGCGAGTCTCTGATTGGTCTAGAAGGGGAATGTAACCGAGTCTCTGATTGGCTGAGAAGGAAACACGTGATCCTGTTTCCTATTCCTGGATCTTAACATTCGCCCCGAGCGTGCACATGGCCAAAACAACAACAACAAATAAACTTCCCCGGAAACAATTTATTCCCCTTTCATAAATCCATAATTCCCCGAGCGATTATGTAAATCACCCCTCATGTCATTACACGAATCTTAACATTCGCCCCGAGCGTGCAGTTGGCCAAAACAACAACAACAAATAAACTTCCCCGGAAACAATTTATTCCCCTTTCATAAATCAATAATTCCCCGAGCGATTATGTAAATCACCCCTCATGTCATTACACGAATCTTAACATTCACCCCGAGCGTGCACTTGGCCAAAACAACAACAACAAATAAACTTCCCCGGAAACAATTGATTCCCCTTTCATAAATCAATAATTCCCCGAGCGATTATGTAAATCACCCCTCATGTTATTACACGTGGCTAAACAACAACAGATCGATAATCCTTGAATAAATTATGTAAAAAAGTTGTAGGTGGCAGCAGGGGTGAGTCGTGGGAGTCAATAAGGCCTTTCTACTGAAACACCGGTTCTGGGGTCGGTTTGTGGATGATGTTACATCTGTGTGGGAGCATGGAGAGGAGTAACTTAACTCTTTCTTAACTCATCTAAATACTTTGGACTCTAACCTTCAGTTCACTTTAGAACTAGAGCATAACCACAAACTTCCTTTTCTAGATGTCTTAATTTTTAATAGGTCTCCTGGCCTTGAATTTTCTATTTATAGAAAGCGTACGCATAACTATAGGTATTTGCATTTTTCCTACAACCACTCTCCCTACATAAAAAGAGGTGTTGTTATTTCTTTGGTTGACCGATTAATAAGAATATGCTCGAAGCCTCACATAGTCTCAGAATTTAGATATATTAAGGACATTTTATTTTGCAATGGCTACCCTATAAAAATACTTCTGATCATTATAGAAAAAAGAAGAAAAAAGTCAGAAGACAATGCATCAAATCCACGAAACCCAACAGTTATCGTCCCATTCGTGGATGATAAGAAATTTTTCACTATTCTACCCTACATTCCAAAATTGAATAACAAACTGAAAAGAATCTTTATAAACATAAACATAATGTCACTTTTAAAAATTCAAATACGATACAGAGCTTTTATAACAGTGGCAAAGATAAAACCAGCCCCCTTCTGGGTAGCGGTGTTTATAGAATTCCCTGTTCTTGTGGCTGTTTTTATGTTGGTAGAACCAAAGGGTAATTGCGGGAGATGTTTCCTGAACATAGGTCCTCAATTGACAAGGCCATGAGGCTACGCCAAAGGCCTGAGGTTTTTGATACCGCCTTGGCTCAACATGTATGTGAGACTCCACACCATTTCATTTTGTTTGACGAAACCTCCATTTTTGCCCCCGTTAAAGGTCTCACGCAAGTTTTCAGGGAGGCAGTTGAAATAAAAAATCACATTCACCAAAAGGTAGCTCTCAGTAGAGAAACTGGAAAAACTTTTCTAAGTCCCACTTATGATGAAATTAGTAATTCTGATCATTTTTATATACATTCACAAAAATATATTGTGCAATCAAATAGAATATATGATAATAATCTAACTGGAAAGCGATTGGCCTTTAAAAGTGTTTTACGTAAAATAAAATTGTGAAATGCCATTTAGACTTGCGTTTTTTTATTCAGTTACCCTTTCACCGTTACTGAGAAAGGGTCGTCAAATTTTAGTTTTGTGTTTTTATTTTGGGGTTTGGTTTTTTATATTTTTATCAGTTTTATTCTGCACAGAGGACGGTCAACCGGAGGTCTTGACCAAATTATCTGCATAATTTTTCACTGGCTGTTAATTGTCCTCGTCTTCTTCCTTTTTTTTGTAATTTTATGTTTTATAATGTTTAGCCAGTGTGGTCTGAGAAATTATTTACGACTAGCTTACGGGAAGCTTTTGACCAAGTCTGTTCTTAATTATTTTGATTTGTCTAAGAATCACGCCAATTTTATTAGTCAACAAGAATTTTTACAGCATTGTAGAGTAAAAAGAATTCTTCCGAATTCTCTTCGTTTCCGTCTAAACCTAGGTACACACTCCGAAAGGCAATTCAGTGATAGGATTGGTTTTCAGTCATTAATTCACATTTTAAAAGACCAAAAAAGCGACATTTTTTCGTCGCTTTTTTGTTTTATATTGTTTTGTAATGTTTAGCCAGTGAGGTCTCAGAAATTATTTAACAGCAGTCAATCTTTGCTCGTGGTTTGTCATAAAAACCATATAATAGGTATAAATCTAAATGTTCAAATGAAGGATAGCTTCCAAATGATGTGCTGTATGATAAGCTATGACAAAAAATGAAAGACCTCGTTTGGGCTACCTCTAGACTACCTCCATAACAGTAAAAAAAAATAAAATATAATTGAATATAGTCATGCGACACCTCATTTGAAAGCTCCTGACATAAAGATTTTAAATATCCATGTCTTATCCAATATTTCTTCAACCAAATTTGAATTTGCCATGTTTTTCTTTGGGAGGTACTTACATTCAGAGGTAGGAGGGTTTATAAGGCTAGGACATTCCTAGGCAAGGAAATCTTCTCCATTTAATATATATCTTTCTATAACGAATCTTTTTACGAATTTTCATTTTTCTTGTTTTGACATGGAGGGTTTGAGAGGAAAGGGGAGATGGGAAGCAAAAGAGTATTTGTGTGGCCCTTTTAGGTTTGATGTAGAAAACAATGCTAGAAACATGCTCAGAAGAAGAATATTTTTCGAATGATATGCTGTTTGATAAGCTTTGACAAACAAGAAAGACCTCATTTGGGCTACCTCTAGACTACCTCCATAACAGTAAAAAATTAAATATAATTGAATATAGTCATGTGACACCGCATTTGAAAGCTCCCGACATAAAAATTTTAAATATCCAAGTCCTATCCAATAGTTTTTGAACCAAATTTGAATTTGCCCTGTTTATCTTTGTGAGGTACTTACATTCAGAGGTTGGAGGGTTTATAGAGCTAGGACATTCCTAGGCAAGGAAAACTTCCCCATTTAAGATATATTTTACTATAGCGAATCATTTTACAAATTTTCATTTTTCTTGTTTTGACATGGAGGGTTTGACAGGAAAGAGGAGATGGGAGGCAAAAGAAGATATGTGTGGCCCTTTTACGTTTGATGTAGAAAATAACGCTAGAAAAATGTTCAGAAGAGGGACAGATTTCAAATGATGTGCTGTTTGATAAGCTTTACAATAAAAGAAAGACCTCATTTGGGCTACCTCTAGACTACCTCCATAACAGTAAAAAATAAAATATAATTGAATATAGTCATGCAACACCTCATTTGAAAGCTCCTGACATAAAGATCTTAAATATCCAAGTCTTATCCAATAGTTTTTGAACCAAATTTGAATTTGCCATGTTTTTCTTTGAGAGGTACTTATATTCAGAGGTAGGAGGGTTTATAGAGCTAGGAAATTCCTAGACAAGCAAAAATTTGCCATTTAATATACATCTTTCTATAACAAATCTTTTTACAAATTTTCATTTTTTTTTGTTTGGACATGGAGGGTTTGAGAGGCAAGGGGAGATGGGAGGCAAAAGAGGATTTGTGTGGCCCTTTTAGGTTTGATGTAGAAAACAATGCTAGAAAGATGTTCAGAAGAAGAATAGCTTGCAAATGATGTGCTGTTTGATAAGCTGAGATAAAAAAAAATAAAGACCTCATTTGGGCTACCTCTGGACTACCTCCATAACATTAAAAAATTAAATATAATTGAATATAGTCATGTGACACCTCATTTGAAAGCTCCTGACATAAAGATTTCAAATATCCAAGTTTTATCCAATAGAAGATCTATGTGAGATTTGTAAAATCTGGTGAAAATCTTGAGGGGACAAAATGTGATATAATAAGGATTTGAAATTTAGTATTTTGTTACTAAAGATGTATCTTTTTGGATACGTTGGCAAATTTTTACATGGATTTCATAGAACAGTCTGCTTTGAATAGTTTCCACTTAAAACACTCAATCTGGTTTCGTTTCGTTGATGATATCCTTTCTGTTTGGGAACATGGACAAGACTCTCTAAGAGATTTTTTTGGCACATTTGAACTCTTTTGATTCGAATCTCCAGTTCACAATGGAACTCGAAGATTTGAGTAAGCTACCATTCTAGGATGTTTTGATTATAAAAACTACTCATAGCCTTGAATTTTCTATATATAAAAAGCCGACTCATAATGATCGATATCTACATTTCTCTTCCCATCACCCTCCTTCTGTGAAAAGAGGGGTAATAATCTCTTTAGTCGACAGAGTTTTAAAAATTTGTTCCCGTAATCATATAAACTCTGAATTAAACTATGTCAAGGACGTCAAGGATATTCTTTTCTGCAATGGTTACCCAATAAAACTTATTGAAAATATCGTAGATAGACGATTAAAAAAGATAAGACAACAAAATAGGGAGCTCGTCCCCCTTGATTCAGTTACCCCGGCAATTGAGAAAAAAACTTTCATCGCTTTACCATACATCCCTAAACTTGGCGATAAACTTAAAAAAAAAATTTAAAAACATAATCTCTCTGTTTCTGTCAAATCCGAACAAAAAGTTGAACACTTTTTCAACTCAGTAACGAATAAAACTGATCCTGTACTGGGTAGTGTTGTCTACAGAATCCCGTGTTCATGTGGGAAATTTTACATCGGTAGGACCCATCAACAACTAGGTGAACGTTTGCATGAGCACAAAATTTCAATAGATAAGTCCCGGAGATTAAAAAATAACAATGACAACTTTGATTCGGCATTGGCTTCGCATATTTTTGTAAATCTGACCCATCTGGTTCTTTTTGACGAGGCAACCTTAATATCAACTTTAAATGGCCTACCACAAACTTTTAAAGAGGTAATTGAGATAAAAAAAAAAAATACATGAACTAACATTTAGCAGTAAATAGAGATACTGGAGATATTTTATTAAGCTCAATTGACGACAGTTTAATTTTGAACGACTTAATCAATATTTTCACCCGGTGTAATTTAAGGGAACCTATTTACATATCAAATGAAAACCGAAAATGTAGACCAGCTAAGACTATTGCAAGGCAAAAGATTCTTGCTCAATCATCTTGGTAAATTCTTTTTCATTGATTCCTGCCTGGTTTGTATTTAGTGTCTTTTATGTCATTGTCAGGTAAACTTCGAAAGGTTAGATTTTCGTTTTTTTTCCTTTTTCTTTTTTGTTTTGTCACTGAGGACGACTTGGCGGAAGTCCTTGTCGAAATATTTGCTTATTTCTTCTTCATCATGGTTTTCCACTGTCTGACAAAATCCTCGTTTTTTCGCCTTTTTTGATTATATTTTTCATTTTGTTATTTTCTTTCCTCTCTGAGTTTCATTTGTCATGTATAGCCAGTGTGGTCTAAGAATGTATTTATATTAACTTAAAGACCTATCCCCAGGGGCTCTGGGATGGGGGCGGGTCATTTCAATCTAAAGGTGCAGTTTTGGAACCTTTCAACTATGCTGTAAAAACAGCGATCTCAAAATTTTTATGATACAATCTTCGAGAAAAAAGGGACGCGTAAAGGAAGCTAGTTCCCCTCTATCTTTTCGGTCACATAAAAAGGACAAAATTTTTTAATTTCTGTTCAAATGAGCCCTCTCCCTATGATCTTGAACTTTTGGCTTAATATTGACATTTCTGGCCACAAGAACCATCTAAATAGGTCACGGCTTTAAAAAAGAATTCGTATTTTTCCCAGAGTGGCTGTATTGAACCTGTTGTGACATCAAGAAAAGGGTCAAACTGCCTGCGGTTAGAAGACAAGCGACAATGAGAATCCATATACAGAAGCCTGCCGAGTGCCGGGGCTCGGTGGCGAAGCCGCCAGGCACCCAGTACTATATATATATATATATATATATATATATATATATATATATATATATATATATATATATATATATATATATATATATATATATATATATATATATATATATATATATATATATATATATATATATATATATATATATATATATATATATATATATAAATTTTCTCGATAACGACTTCATATTATTTTATTGGATTTTATGGGATTTTCTGGCCTATAAAGACTATCTAGATAGGTTACGAGTTTGAGAAAAATTCCTTAAGAGCCAGAATTGTGGATAAAAAGGTAATTGGATAAGAAAAATATGATTGAGAGTGAAAATCATATGATTAGCGTCAAATTTATGAGTACATTTCAAGAGAAAAAAATTTATAATGTTTCCTGAAATTTTAATGAAAAATTTAAATGAAGAACAAATACATATAGTCAGAATACTTCCGTCAGCAACAATTACAACGCTTCAAAAACAATTTGATGGCAGTTGGAAACCGAAAATGATTATAAAATTGCGACATATCGTACAATGCCAATTGGTGCTCAAGCTTTGACAAATCATTTTTGTCACTTCTTACTACAGTTTATTTAATATTCCAGTAAGTTTACCGCAGATGATTTCTGGCTCTTCATTCTCGGTGCGAACATTAAGGTCCTCCCACTTATTTCTGCACTTATTGTCCACTTATTGGTTGAGCCGGCCAAGTGGTTTTGTCAGTACTTGTTCCGTAGTGATTATTCTTTGTCTACCCGTGAAAAGATCTAATGCCGCTTATGTTTATATCTGCAAAAACGTTCTCAGGAGCACTCGCACCTCGGTCTGGGTTTTTATAATGGGTGAGATAGGGGAAGATCATACTGGATAATTATATAAACTGTGCTTCTTACTTATGCTTAGAAGTGAGGTGATAGTTTGAGCCAACGATGGTTTAAAAGCCAAAAAGATTATGCAACAGCAAAGGCGTATCGAGGAATTTAGTTCGGGAGAAAAAGGGGCTTTGAAAAAAGCATCAAAAATTAGTTTTTGTGATTTTGTTAAGTTTTTGGAGCCGGATAATATTTTAGGGGGATGATTTCTTATCCCCTCACACATAAATTCTGAATCTGCCCTTGCCTGCTGCACAATATTTATGCAAGTTAAAATTTTTATTTTAATAGGTGCCGTGAAGGTAAGCTAAATGCTGTGAAGGGAAAATATCTCCCCGGCTGGTTGTTTTCCAATTACTTTCATCTTGTAATAAAAGGACTAGAACTCTCAATTTATGATCAGATGATCATCCTTCGAAGTTTCTACAACCATGAAATGGAGATCAGTATGAAGAAGGGGCAGTCCTCTTCCTATACGGAATAACTTGTACTCATTTAAGGGTTTAATGTTACTCTTTACTTACATAATAATAATACAGACCAGACATATTCTCAGATGTCAAGAAGGATTAATTATAAATTTCATATTTAAAGTCCTTACGGACCCCCCCCCCCTACCCCAGGAACAAAAATCAATCCAAACTAAAGTCAATGTATTGAGAAAGGGGTGACCCATCTCATATACGTAATAATTTCTGTTTGTTTTAACTTTTTATGTTACTCCTTACTGTCAGTAGAAAATTCATTTTTAATTTAATATTAAAAAGGGTAAATATAGACATTCATTTTATAAATACTTGATTTAACTTTGTTGATTCACTTGACTTCTCATGTGAAATTGTGAAAAAAGGAAGGTGTGTCAATGTTTCGGTGGGGGAGGAGTACTACAAACCTTAGAGTTAATTATAGGGCCTAAATTGCCCTACTCTTCATTAGCCTTCTCACAATTATAGAAAAAGATAAATTTGGGAGGGGGGGGGTTAGGATATATCTCCCTTCATTTAGCCTATGCTTGAAAAGGCTCAAAATCCCTATGCCTTCCCAAGGCCAGAACATAATTTGCACTTTACTGAAAAAAATACAAATGAATGCGCATTGTCAGTTTAATATACATTTACTGATATTTGGTAATCAAAATGCTAACATTATTTTATTTATTAAAGTTATAAAAGTAAAAACATATGTATTTTTTCAGTAAAGTGCAAATTATGTTCTGGCCTTGGGAAGGCATAGGGGTTTTGAGCCTTACTTGTTAATTTCTGTTAATTTCTGCTTGTTTTGAGTTTGACTTACTTATTTATTGTAATTTCTGTTCGTTTTTGGTTTTATTTATTTATTGATACTGATTTTTGGTAGTTCCACGGTTTGTAGATTATTTGATTTCACTTTTATTCATTTTTGCTTTAATGCAGTTCATTACTTTTCTTTGAAGAACTTATTTTGTGGAAAATTTTTTTTAATTAATTAATTTTAAAAAAAAAAAATTTTCTGAGGGAAGTAAAGAGCGAATTTGAAACTTAAAACGGACAAAAATTTTACTTCACAGCCTATCTAACATATATTAATAAAACTAGTACGAATAAACCAACTAATTATGTTTCCCTATGTCTTCTAGGATTATACAATACTAGCGCTTTACTGAAAACACAAAATAATATATGAGTTTTGGTACTGTAAAACCAAAGCAATTAAGGACACTTTTTACGGAATAAATTAAAGTATTTTAGAAAAGTTACTTTATTTATTTTTTTTCGTTTAATTTGGTGTGAGACTAGCTTTGGTTAGGGCTTAGTTCATCTAATGGTGCTCATAATATAACCATTTATTTGATAATGACGCAATGTCAGTAGTTGTACAAAATATGGTCTATTTACAAAGTCATGGAACATACAAGACACCGCTCAGTACAGATACTAAATTAGAGTAAATCTAATAAACGTAGGCTCGGAATATATATACGGAAATCGATTCAGGCCAAGAATATGGAGTTGGCCTCTATGATATAATTAACCTAGTGAATATTACGCAATCAACCCCTGCTCTATTACAAGCTATGGATCAAATTCTACTTATACATATGAGGAAAAAGTGGCCGTAAAAACATCTTTTTTTGTGTTCTTTGAAACCCATAGACATGCGTTTCGCATGGTTTTAGACTAATAAAGAAATACACATTGATAATGAAACTCACAATACTCCCCCTACTTAAAGGAAAAAATTCTTTTTTTCTTAATTATTTCTTTATGAGTAATTTTTACTAAATAAACAGAATTTATATTATAATAAAGTACACTATATTGTAAAGGATAATGAACTAGTTTTTTTCGACAAAACAACTTAATATGCATTGATAATAAAAATACACTCAAACTTAAAATGCGTTATATACACAGAATTTTATAATCCACAAAAGGAAAAATTCGCTTATGGCACTGTGACATCTTTAAATCACTTTATAGTAAAACAGTCATGTAGACACCAAGTGTGAGCCTTCTTTTTCATAGATGAGTGTGCAATTGTCGACAATAATCCCTACACCTAAACATCTAAATACACTAGAATATTATAACGAGGGAATTTATCATTCTCTCCATTCTGTTCTTTAAACAATTTAATTTTCTTTAGCTGTTTGAGTGCAAGTTTTTTCTTCCATGTTTATATCTTTGCTTTTTAATGAAAAGAGAGTAAAGTGTAGGGCTCTTAAGAGAAAGCGTATCCATATGTAACCTGTTCCAAACACTACAAAAAAGGCATTAAAAATACCTATGATGTTAGCAAAGGATGGAGCTAAATTTGATTGGCCGTCGTCAAAATTGATTGCATTAATTCCAATTTTAAGTGTATTATCATTTATCCTAAGGTCATTTTTTTTCTCTTTTAGAGCAAGAAATACCTTGGTGACGGCATCAATGTTATCATTGTTTACTATTTTATTCAGTTCTAATTCTATGACTGAAAAATTTAATTTCGGCATTTCTATTGGAGTTTGCACCTTGGTTGCGAGTTTGATTCATTAATGGAGCATTGGTTGCGCTCTGACGACGTTGACGTGGGTTTTTCTCTTCCCCCTTCTTTGCCACTCGATCGGCCCCTATCCGAATGTTCTTCCTTCTTCTTGTTGCCTTGGGGTAGGCGGAGTCTATTTTCAACTGATACGGCAGCCGATAAATATTCGTCTGCCGGTATGATCACTATCTCCCTCTTCTCATTTTTACAATCAATTTAATTACAGTTGTAATAAAATTAAGCTCAATTCAATGGTTGACTTTCATTTTGGTTCTGAAAAGGACATTTCAATATTATTTTGTAGACAAGTTCGAAGTAAAGGAATCTGACTAACATTAGGACTGTAAACTCGCTTTAGAATTTGTATCAAGAGTTCATATTACGGTTGATACTAACTCAAAACGATCTGGCTCATTTTGAGAACATCTGGTCTTTTTGCTGAAGGTAAATTTCTTTCTTCTCCTAAATTGCTTTAAGGATGTGAACTTTTTACCTGTTTTTTTTTAACACTCCCTTGATAAAGGGAACAAAATTAGAGCATAGCACTTCCCTAACTAATCAGCTATTAGCCTGCAGGAGGTTAGTCGAATCTGTATAGATATATTCGGTTTTTTGGTACTTACAAATATTAGAACCCGCGTTACGGTCATTCATCCAGTCATCATGTGTTGTAACTTTCATAATCTAAAAAAACTAAGTTTTTCAAAAGGAAGTAAAGAGTGAAGTTGAAACATAAAACGGACAAAAATTATTGCTTCACAGCCTATCTAATATATATCAATCAAACTAGTACAAATAAACCAACTAATTATGTTTCCCTATGCTTTTAGGATTATAAAAAAACTAGCACTTTCCTGAAAACACAAAATAACATAGGAATTTTAGTACAGTAAAAGAAAACCAATTAAGGTCACTTTTTATAGAATCAAAATAATATCAATCCCTTTTGGATCAATTTCTTTTAAGACAAAGCAACAATCTATTTTAGGATTGAACCTTGTTTTTTTTAAGTTCAATGTGGTATCACTTCTGTACGATGGCTCAGTTCAATCACTGGCTCTCGTTTTGGTTCTGAAAGGGACAATCTGTCATAAGGAGCGAATCTCCAGCATTTTTATTTGGGGGGGGGAGGGCAAGAAGGATCTAACTCGGGATATTTAAATGGCATGAGATGTATAAAATTTTTTTCACCTCATTATTGGGGGGCAGCTTCCCCCCCCCCGTGCCATCCTGAAAAGACCCCCGGGGGGCGCCGGAGTAGTTTGTACACAAGGTCGAAGTAAGGCCATCTTGATAGTATTAGGACTATGGACTAACTTTAGAATTTGTATCATACCTTGAAATTCACTCTTGTAAAGAATGAAATAATCTGATTTCTATAATTCATATTAAATTTTATTTGATTTGCATTCCAATTGTTACTAAAGCTTATTTCTTACAGTTTGAGATATTGTACTATTAACTATTGAAATAACATTTGGCTAGAACAAAATACTTCTAGATAAATCAATCCAATATTTCTGTATGCTGTTCAATTACTTCGCGGCTATTAAAAAATATATTTAGTTTTATGCTTATGTTTTTAAGATTATTTCATTGTATACTGAAAGTTACCAATGTCACAATTGGTGTAAGACTATGGAAAGCCTTATAGATTCGTTTAGTGATGTCAGGCTACATACTCACTTTTGACTCTTAAATCAATAATCCTGTTTTTTATACTTGATTTTTGTGTTTTCAGTAAAGCGCTAGCTTTGTTTAATCCTAAAAGCATAGGGAAACATAATTAGTTGGTTTATTGGTACTAGTTTTATTAATATATATTAAATAGGCTGTGAAGTAATAATTTTTGTCCGTTTTAAGTTTCAACTTCGCTTTTTACTTCCCTCAGAAAAACTTTGTTTTTTTTTAAATTAATCTTTGTTCGTTTTTGATTAAAAGTTAATGCAGAAACAACGCTGCCATGATCTTTTTTATTTAAACGGAATAATGTACGCTCATTTTAAGTTTTAATGTCACTTCTTAGTTTCAGTTGAAAATACTCACAAAAAAGACCTATGATTCAAGTGATTATACCACTCGATGCCTATTTTTTAGGCTTCTACCGAATATAATAATATGTTTTTGGCGCAAATTCAATTTTGAACCCTTATGAAGAGAAGCGGTAACCACTTTGCATCCTATGTACAATCCTACCTTTTTTATTGTTTTTTTTTTAGAAATAGTTTTTCCATTTTTTTTTGCCTACTCAGCTTATCAGAAACTTGCATTTCCCCCTTAAATCAAAGAACAGTATATTTCCCCTATTCGCCGAAACAATTGATAAATAGCAGAAAATTACTCCCTAGAGAATATGGAGAAAGTAGGTCACATTTAGACGTTTAGCAAGTAGCACTGAAAATTAGTGTTGCCACTTATGCCGCATTTCGCGGCATTACGCCGCGATTCTGAGAGAAATGCGGCATAAAATTTTGATCATGCCGCACGCCGCGATTATGCCGCGAAATGGCTTTTTATACCGCATTTGTTCCCGTATGTAAAATTTGTCCAACTTTAAGTTTCTTATCTTTCGCAAATGTCTTTGTTGCATAAAATGGGGATTACAAAGACGCGTCCGACTCGTTTTGCGGAAGTCAACTCGGACCTTAATTAATGACCCGTCGGCGGTCGGCAGCTTATCCCCTGGGATGCCAGTGTGTTCGAAGGGGATTGAGTTATTTTTGCGGGTTTGACAAAACTTTGACGTTTGAGTTTCTCAGTTTATCTCATGACTTCATGACCTCTGTCAGCTCAACCCAAGTATTTTCAAGTTAGCAATAAGGACCAGACAGACTTGTCTTATTTCACAGGATTGTCTGATGGTATTGATGGTATGTAGTAACTATATTTAAGTAGCCTAGGTGTCGTAAGAATCGTTATTAGCCAAAATGTGGGGGGGGGGAGGAGGTATTTATCCACTGGCTGGTCGTTTTTACCGACTGTTTAATGCAGAAAAAAACGACTTTTATTGAGAAAACACGACTGTGTTGAAAAAAATTTGGCTTATTTTAAGAAAAACAACTATTTTCAAGAAGAAAACGAATTATTTTACGGAATACCTACTATTTTCAAGAAAGAATCTGACTGCCTTTACGAAAAATAGTACGACGATGCGATGAATCTACTACATTTGAAAGACGGGCCGACGATATTTGGGGGGGGCCCACCTCCCACCTAGTTGTTATGGCTCTGAATATAATCAGGTCAGAAAGAGTTTATTGAGCCAAAAAAGTACTGGCCTATCCTAGGGGGTGGGCGGCTTCTATGACCTGTTTTCTGTTTACCAAAATGAGTGTTTTAACTAGTTGCCAGTTCGTTACTTCATCATTTCAAAATTCGAATTCATCATATGACAAGGGCGGATCCAGGATTTTTTTTCGGGGGGGGGGGTTACTAATTTTTGACTTTTTCGGGGGGGGGGGGTTACTAATTTTTGACTCAGTTTTCGACTAATTTTACTGATTTTTACCTAGGTTTTACTAATTTTCGACTTATTTTCGAGTCGGTCAAAAATTTCGGGGGGGGGGGGTTCAAACCGGGTACCCCCCCCCCCCCCCTGGATACAGCCTTGTCATATGGTATCAACGAGAGGTGTAGTTCTTACCGAAAGTTTTGAAAGCAGGATTCTCACTAGAAGAGATCATCAAAATTACGATGATGAAACAGCTAAGAAATATTATTTTTTCCGAAATTAGCAATTTCCTTGTTAGCACTTGTCGACTGTGTCCAGCCTTTCTACTCTCCGACGTGGCTGGCTGGACGCAAAATATCTGATAACTGAATGTGCCTCTGTGAAAGTGAAAAGCAAGACCAAAAGTTCTATGGGATCCGAAAAATTCAATATCTTATCCACAAGTTGGATTTTGTCTTTGCTAGATCCAGTCTTCGCCAGAATCCTTGAACATTTTCACTCTTAAATATCTAGAAACGGATTAATGCCAAATGGCTAATCCTCTGAGAAAACCAAGTTCAGATTTGGATTCAGCATGTGCGTTTACCTGTATAAGTCATATCTATTTTGACGATACCGATCGAAACGATCCTGCCCTCTGCCAATTTTCCGGTTTCGCCGAAATTCCGGAGCTACTTGTCTGGTGAAAAATTGAAGCTCAGAAGCGAATTTAGCGTATCTCCTTACCCCTATTTCCAACATCTAACTTCAAATAAAAAATATACGTATAACAAATTATCCGATTTTAGCTAGACTCCAGACGAAATATATGTCCGGCTAATAAACGATTGTCATATACAGTTTCGGCATGCTCTCGTACCCTGAAATTGAACATCTTATAAACTTCAAATAAAACGTTTACTTTCAACAAACTTTCTGGTTTCGGCCGGATTCTAGGTGAATAACTTGCCCGGTGAGAAGATGGTTTTCATTACCTTGTTCAACATGATTTCTTACCCCATAATCGACTATCTCATTAGCTGTTTAAAAATATTTTGTCTGTCCCTTAATTTAAATCCCCACCCCTAAGTGTAAGGCTACAGAGCCCATCTACGAACTCGACCTTTCCCTTGACCCAAAGGATCCTCCCACCGGGTTTCATCAAAATATCTCATTCCCTTCGACAGTTATCGTGCTTAGGCTACAGACGGACAGACGGACAACTTTTGCAATGTCATAGGTATCCCTCCACTTACATTTTGGGATCCCGACAAGCAAAACAAAAGAAGTCCAAAACGGATGATAGTTGAACAGGCATCCAAAATGAACAAGACCAAAGGTTTCTATGGAGTCCCAAAATTTAATCTTCGATCCAAACAATTGGCTCTTGGAGGTATCCGTTCTTCACCGGACTCCTTAAAGTTGAACTGAAAAGCAAATTTTTGTGTTAAGACACAATCGGATTGTGTTAAGAGGAGTTTTTGGCATTTTTACTGTTTTCTCTAGCATGATGTTCAGAATATTTAAGGCCATGCTCACAGCGCTAAGTTCTACTATGACGCGGAAACTTTGAACCTCAATACAAATTTGGCTTTTCAGTGGCCCAATCAAATGAGCTTGGTTAACACTGCTCAGTGCGTGAACGCCTATTTGTCGTAAATCGTTTTCGTCAAGCATACAACACAGTTAATAGCCGTAGAGGTGCCCCAAATCTGACAGGGAATATCACTGTATGGAATTTTATTAATCGCGAATATATTCAAGTAATGCATACAACAGATATTTCGGCCCTTCTTGGCAAGGGTCCTCGTCAGGCTGTCAAACTTCATGATCAACCTTAGGGAAAGATATTTTCTCTGAATAGGATCGTAATTGACGCATCCTTTTAATTCGTTGCTTGAATATATGTGTCCAAGTCAGCATGGGCCCAAGTCAGAGCAATTAAGTAACGTATTTTCATTTGGTCTTTCAGTCCTTTTCGGTAAAATAATTTTACTTTTCAGATTTAGAAACATGATTTATCATTGAGTGGTTGTTGTTGTCGTGTCTGCTGTTTTTCACTCTCTCTATTTCTTTTCTTTGATTGCTCCACTATCTTAAAATAATAGAGTGGGTAATAAATATCATTATTATACGACAATAGTTGCGTTTTTGCAGATACCTTGGTATTCGATATACGGTCTAAAATCATTTCTGCAGCTACCGTGGTATCCGATTCCATGGTAAAAAGGTCTTTTTGCAGTTGTCGTGGTATCTGGCCAGCTACCGCGGTAACTGATATTCAGATATCACGGTCCGACCGTGGTATCTGCTCGTCGTATCTGAAATGTCATCTCATTTTCATCAAATTTTGTCAAATTGGTGAGAAAGAAGTTCAGAACTAAGCTATGTAATTGGATATCAGCTTTTCTTGTGGGATGACTTTTGAAAAGTGCAATTTCGGAAATATAATAGTCGTTTTTGCAGTGGACCCTATATCAGATACAACGGTAACTGAGAAACGACTAACTACAAATCCGCAGCCACCCTGGTGACAGGGCTATCAGTAAACCCGCAACGTTTGGATTTTTACGTCACGTCAATTTTGAGTTAACGTCATATCTGCTTTGATAAAACTGATCAGAACTTCCTGTCTTACTTCTGCCAAATTTCCGACTTCAGCCGGATTCCCGGCGAAGGATTTATCCAGAAAGAACAAAGGGTTCTGAGCAGGCTGGCGCTGGAAGAAATTAAACTAATGCAGGTTCGTTTCTTTCACCAGCAAGTCTATCCATGAAAGAAAGGACATAATAGCTAAATATTTCTCTTGTTTATAGATCAAACGTGTTGCAACACAATCACAGACGTGATGGATATTGATCAGGAATATGAGGACGGTGATAAAGACTCGGACGACAGTGAACCCTCTAACGAAAAACCGAGGATCACCAAGAAAAGGGCAGACCAAAGATGCAAGACCGAGTGGGAAAGAGAATCTGACTTTAATGAATGGTTACGAAAAGGAAAGATGCAGACCGGTCAAAACAGTGTATATTTAGTTCACTGTCTTTACTGCAAAAAGTATTTCTTTTTTAAAAAAGGGAAACACGACGCAAAAAGGCACAAACAGACCAAAGCTCACGAAGAAAATAAAAAAGCCTGGATAAATTCGTCTTCTAAGACCATGCTATTGAGTCTTCATTATTCTGGTGATTCAAAAATCGAAAGAGTGGCCACTGTTGAAGCGAAGCTAGTGACATTTCTCGTTGAGCACGATCTACCCTATTCGGTTTCTGAAGACTTGCTGAAACTTGTGAAAAGTATGCCAGGCCCAGATCTTCTAAGCCAGGCTACTCTTGGTAGAACTAAAGCAAATAATATTGCTCGACAAGCGTTGGCCCCTCATTTTCATGAAAAGCTTCTTGAAAACCTGAAAACGAATCTTTTCTCCGTAGTAATTGACGAGACCACAGATTCCTCAGTAGCCCAACAACTTGCTGTTTGTGTCAGCTTTTGTGACGAAGCAATGAATGTGCAGGTAGATTTGCTCGCTCTTGTCGAATTCAGCGACGGATCAGCGTCGGGTCTATTCAGCCAGCTAGTGAAGGTGATGGATGATGTCATGAAGACGGGTGTTCCTCTACAAAACTGGGTCGGATTCTGCTCTGACACAACGAATGCTATGATGGGGATAAACCACTCAGTCAAAACACTTGTTGAAGGGAAATATCTGGGTTACAGTTGTGAAATGTAGCTGCCATCTGTGTGCCCTAGTTGCAAGTCATGCTTGCAAAAAACTGCTCAAGAGCCTCGAAGATCTATGTCGGACTGTGTGCAGTCACTTCAGGCACAGTGCAAAACACCAAGATGCATATAGGAAGGAATTTCAAGTCTTTCCTCAAGTGGAACAGCACAGATTCCTTGCTTTGGCTCCAACACGCTGGTTGTCGTTTCAAAACTTTGCACGCCATATTCTCGAACAGTGGGATACTCTTACGTTGTACTGGGACTCGTTGGTACTTGATAATTATTCACATGCTAATGATCATGTAAGAATAACACTAAACAACCCATACTCGAGGGTTATGATGTTTTTTGTCGAGTACGTGTTGGGAGAGCTGAATGAGTTCAACACCATCTTCCAGTCTGAAAAACCCCTATTTCACCTCATAAAAACCCAGATGAAAAAACTTCTTCGGACACTAGCCATGAACTTTATGAAGCCTTCATATGTTAGAACAGTCAACCCTTTTGACACCAATCCGCATGACGAAATGAACTATCTTCCCGACGGAAATATCTATATCGGCTACAAAGGGTACGATTCCCTTGTGGGGCTCGAAACGAGAGTCACCAGTGGCCGTTTTGTAGCGGAAAGTCTCCGAATTCTTCGCTCCGCGAGGGGTTTCTACGTCGAAGCTGTTCAACAAATTTTTGACCGTTTTCCATTCTCTGGAAAGATCTACGACCTGGTACACTTGCTTACCCCAAGCTCTAGTTATGAACTGAAAGTTCCCAGTTTTCGTCAGTTCTTCGACTACTGCGATTCTCCGCTTTGGAATAAAGCAAAGCTAGAGCAGGAATGGCGGTCTATACCGAGTGTAGCTCTGCCTAGTACTGTCGATCTCTCTGACGTAGATGACATGGACATTGTCGTTTACTGGCGCCCCATCTTGCAAACGAAGTCACCAAATGGTAGTCGGATGTTCCCAAATGTCGGGAAAATGGTTCAGTGCTTTTTCTCCCTCTCATTCTCAAACGTTATTGCCGAGCGTCTCTTCAGTTTGCTAAAGGAAGTGAAAACTGATAAGCGAAACCGACTGAGTGCAGTGACTCTTTCGGCAACACCGAATACCAAGTGTGGCCTTAAGTGCAATTCTAAAGGAGGGCTTGACTCGGGCAAGTCACTGCTAGAGCTAGAACCCGGACTAGTCAAGCGTGTGCTCAAAGTGAAGGTTAGTGCTTCTTCTCGTGACTGTAACGTTTTGAACCAAATCATTGTGTATGGTCTGGCCAAAGATATTGTTTGTGACACACGTGAACAGTCCGATTCCGATTAATCTTGTCTGTTTGTCTTGTATTATTTATCTGAAATTAATCTTGTCTGTTTGTCTTGTATTATTTATCTGAATGTTCCTTCTTGAAGCTTTTGATATTGATTTTCATTAAACAATAATCGAAAAAGGTTGAGATACGAGAATCTAGTAACTAATCAATTATTCTATTGGATAGGCTTGAAGGCCCAAGGGAAAATCGCTTTTAATTTCTTCACTATTCACTTCACATTTATACGGTTTTCCCACCGTGGACTTTCCCTGCTGTGGTACCTCTACACTTTTACTTCTTTTGCGTGCTTGACGAAAACAATGAACGACAAATGCGTGTTCACGGACTGAGCTTACCATGCTTTCCTTTGACCGCTGAAAAGAAGGATAGACAGCACGTGTTTTCTCAAATTTATGACAGATCTTCACCACACTTCACTTGACACTGAATCAACATTCATATTAAAACGAGCCTTCTCACGCATTCTCTCTCAAAAATACAAAAAAGAGCTTTTCCGAGAATTTTGGGTATGCCGCGGTTTTTACCGTATTTTGGTTCAAGGATGCCGCGGAAATGCCGCTGTTTGAAGAGGCTAGCGTCACAGAGCGGTGTCGGTGGAGTGGCAACACTGCTGAAAATACTTCCTAGAATACAATATTTCTTATGCCACATAAGAACACCAAATTTTCAACAGTTCATCATTCATATTTTGAACTAGCTCATATTCACTAAGTACATAAATTGAAGAAAAAATGAATTCCTTGGATTCAACGACTAATTTCCAACAAAAAATGGTAAGTCTGTTATCATTTTCCTCAGGTTGTGAATGGAAAATATTTATATTGATAGCTTGTTCTATTCAAATATTTGATCATATTTACTAAAGCAGCCACTGATGCCATAAAGAATTGCCCCTTCTTTCTCTGAAGAAATAAAATTTCAAACAAAATATTATTCAAAACATTGAATATAATAAGAAATCACTAATATTCTAATGAAGGGAGTGTGCAGGAGAAGCAGGGTTGCCACCCCTAGTGATTTATCACTATTTCTAGTTATTTTTTATGTTGCCTAGTGTTTTTTTCTAGCTAGTGATTTTCGTCTATAATTTTGGTATTCAACATCACTTCCAGGCACTATTAAGGAGAATCTGGGGGATAATTATTCCGGAGATGACATCGGTAACCAATAGATAGCAATTTTTTGGGTAAAAGGATAAAATTGGCTAGTGTTTAACTCTAGCTAGTGATTTTCGTTCTAAAACTAGTGATTTTGTTCGGACGATTTTGGAAAAAAAGAGGGTGGGAGAGGGGCCTAGTTGCCCTCCAATTTTTTAGTCACTGAACAAGTGCACTCTAATTTTTAATTTGCGTTCGAATTGACAAATGAAACTCAAAGAGGAGAGAAAGTAACAAAATGAAAAATAAAATCAAAAAGGATGAAAAAACGAGAATTTTGTCAGCCAGTGGCGAAACCATGAAGATGAAAATATAAGCAAATATTTCGACAAGGACCTCCGCCAAGTCGTCCTCAGTGCTAAACAAAAAAGAAAAAAAAATCTAACCTTTCGAAGTTTACCTTACAAAGACAGAACAGACACTGAATAAAAACCAGGCATGAATCAATGAAAATGAATTTACCAAGATGATTGGGCAAGGATCTTTCGCCTTGCAATAGTTTTAGCTGGTCTACAATTTCGGTTTTCATTAGATATGCAAATAGGTTCTTTTAAATTATTTCGGGTGAAAATATTGATTGAGTCCTTCAAGATTAAACTGTCGTAAATTGGGCTTAATGAAATATCTCCAGTATCTCTATTTATTGCTAAATTTTGGTTCATATATTTTTTTATCTCAATTACCTCTTTAAAAGTCTGTGGTACGCCATTTACAGTTGATATTAAGGTTGCCTCGTCAAACAGAACTAGATTGGTCGGATTTACGAAAATATGCGAAGCCAATGCCGAATCAAAGTTGTCATTGTTATTTTTTAAACTCAGGGACTTACCTATTGAAATTTTGTGCTCATGCAAACGTTCACCTAGTTGTTGATGGGTCCTAGAAATGTAAAATTTTCCACAAGAACACGGGATTCTGTAGACACCACTACCCAGTACAGGGTCTGTTTTATCCTTTCCTGAGTTGAAAAAGTGTTCAACTTTTTGTTCGGCTTTGAAAGAAACAGAGAGATTATGTTTTTTTTAAATTTTTCCAAGTTTATCGCCAAGTTTCGGGATGTATGGCAAAACGATGGAAGTTTTTTTCTCAATTGCCGGTGTAAGTGAATCAAGGGGGACAAGCTCCCTATTTTGTTCTTTTATCTTTTTTAATCGTCTATCTATTATATTTTCAATAAGTTTGATTGGGTAACCATTGCAGAACAGAGTATCCTTGACATAATTTGATTCAGAACTTATATGATTACGGGAACAAATTTTTTAAACTCTGTCGACTAAAGAGATTATTACCCCTCTTTTTACAGAAGGAGGATGATGGGAAGAGAAATGTAGATATCGATCATTATGAGTTGGCTTTCTATATATAGAAAATTCAAGACTAGGATTAGTTTTTATAATCAAAACATCCAAGAAAGGCGGCTCACCTGAATCTTCGAGTTCCATTGTGAACTGGAGATTGGAATCAAAAGAGTTCAAATGTGCCAAAAAAATCTCTTAGAGAGTCTTGTTCATGTTCCCAAACAGAAAGGATATTATCAACGAAACGAAACCAGATTGAGTGTTTTAAGTGAAAACTATTCAAAAAAGACTGTTCTATGAAATCCATGTAAAAATTTGCCAAATAAGGAGACAAGACAGGGCCCATGGATAAGCCCATTATTTGAAGAAAACATTTGTTTCGGAATTTAAAATACGAGGAGAACTTGTTGCAAAGACGGACAAGGGTCATTATTGCATCAATTTCCAAAGTTTTGTAATCCGACCAAGCTTAATTTTCCTCTAATTTTCTTTGTAAAGCCTGCTCACATTTATGGACATCGCATGAAGTGTACATAGAAACTGCATCAAAACTAGATAAAACGGTATTTTCTGTTGTAATTTGATTTTTAAATTCTCAACAATATCTCTGGATATTTATATAGGATTTCTGTGTATTTAAAAGAGGCTTAAAAATGATGGCTAAAAAACTTCCTATACCGGTAGTTGGAGAACTGTAACATGCTACAATTGGACGTAACAGAATATCTTTCTTATGGATTTTAGGCAGACCATAAAATTTTTTGGCTGAACAACCTTTGGGATAAAATTTTCTGTACATTTGAGGGGTAATTAGTCTAGTATCTTTTAAAATTCCTATTTTATTTCTCAACTTCTGTGTGTATTTGTCCGTGGGATCAAATTTTATTTCTTTGGAAATATTTTTATCCATTAAAAGGGTGCTAACTTTTAATTGATAATCTGCAGAATTCATAATTACAACTGTGTTGCCCTTGTCCGCTTTCGTAATCACTGTGTTTTTGTCTTTTTTTTAAATTTCGGAGGATTTTAATTTCTTCCTTTGATTGAGTTGAAATTGACAAGGATGGCCTATAATCAAGAATAATCTTTGTAATTTCAATTCTGAGCAACTCTGAGTTTTCGACATTCAAATGAGAGCTAAAGACATCAGACTCCACGCCCGAAATAGTTTCTGATGTATATCAGGATATTTCAGTCCTTGCAAATGTTGGTTCAATAGAGATAAAGCATAGCTCCTTTGATGTAAGTACCTTAAAGGAAAGATTTTCCAAAGGAGGACCAGGACAAAATCTAGGAAGGAAAGTCCGTGTTTGTTGAAACTGTTGAAATTCCAGTTTTGAGAATTTTTCCGATAAACGAGTTTTTGCTAAATGGAATATGTGTCTGAAAGACCTATGCGAGATTTGTAAAATCTGGTGAAAATCTTGAGGGGACAAAATCTGATATAATAAGGATTTTAAATTAAGTATTTTATTACTAAGGACGTATCTTCTGGATCTATGGTCTTTTAAAATATGTGTTAAAGTTTTGAAACCCATTCTCTGAATAAATGGGCCCTCAGAATGTGTGTCTAAATGTAGGTTGAAATTTTTGAATTTTTACATGGATTTCATAGAACAGTCTGCTTTGAATAGTTTCCACTTAAAACACTCTATCTGGTTTCGTTTCGTTGATGATATCCTGTCTGTTTGGGAACATGGACAACACTCTCTAAGAGATGTTTTGGCACATTTGAACTCTTTTAATTCGAATCTCGAGTTCACAATGGAACTCGAAGATTCAGGTAAGCTGCCTTTCTTGGAAGTTTCGATTGTAAAATCTAATCCCAGTCATGAACTTTCTGTATATAGAAAGCTAACTCATAATGATCGATATCTACATTTCTCTTCCCATCACCCTCCTTCCGTAAAAAAGGGATAATAATCTCTTTAGTCGACAGAGTTTCAAAAATTTGTTCCCGTAATCATATAAATTCTGAATTAAATTATGTAAAGGATATTCTTTTCTGCAATGGTTACCCAATCAAACTCATTGAATATATAATAGATAGACGATTAAAAAAGATAAGAGAACAAAAAAGGGAGCTTGTCCCCCTTGATTCAGTTACACCGGCAATTGAGAAAAAAAACTTTCATCGTTTTGCCATACATCCCGAAACTTGGCGATAATCTTGGAAAAATTTTAAAAAAACATAATCTCTCTGTTTCTTTCAAAGCCAAACAAAAAGTTGAACACTTTTTCAATTCAGGAAAGGATAAAACAGACCTTGTACTGGGTAGTGGTGTCTACAGAATCCCGTGTTCTTGTGGAAAATTTTACATTGGTAGGACCCATCAACAACTAGGTGAACGTTTGCATGAGCACAAAATTTCAATAGATAAGTCCCTGAGATTATAAATAACAATGACAACTTTGATTCGGCATTGGCTGCGCATATTTTTGTAAATCTGACACATCTAGTTCTGTTTGACGAGGCAACCTTAATATCAACTGTAAATGGCGTACCACACAAATTTTTAAAGATGTAATTGAGATAAAAAAATATATGAACCAAAATTTAGCAATAAATAGAGATACTGGAGATATTTCATTAAGCCCAATTTACGACAGTTTAATCTTGAAGGACTCAATCAATATTTTCACCCGAAATAACTTAAAAGAACTTATTTGCATATCTAATGAAAACCGAAATTGTAGACCAGCTAAAACTATTGCAAGGCGAAAGATCCTTGCCCAATCATCTTGGTAAATTTATTTTCATTGATTCATGCCTGGTTTTTATTCAGTGTCTGTTCTGTCTTTGTAAGGTAAACTTTGAAAGGTTAGATTTTCTTTTTTTGTTTAGCACTGAGGAGGACTTGGTGGAGGCCCTTGTCGAAATATTTGCTTATATTTTCATCTTCATGGTTTCGCCACTGGCTGACAAAATCCTCGTTTTTTCACCCTTTTTTATTCTATTTTTCATTTTGTTACTTTCTCTCCTCTCTGAGTTTCCTTTGTCATGTATAGCCAGTGTGGTCTAAGAATGTATTTGCGTTTGAATTAGCCCTCTCACGACATTCTAGGACCACTGAGTCGATATGATCACCCCTGGGGAAAAATATAAAAAATAAAAAAACGAATAAACACGCACCCGTGATCTTTCTTCTGGCAAAAATACAAAATTCCGTATTTTTGCAGAAAGGAGCTTGAAACCTCTAGTGTAGGGGTTTTTTGATTCGCTAAATCTGACTGTATTATTTTAATTAAGATTCTATTACTTTTAGGGGATGTTTTCCCCTTTTTTGGAAAATCTTGAAAAATTTTCAGGCTCGTACTCTTTAATGGGTAAGACTAAACTTAATGAAACTTATAAATTTGAAATCAGCATAATAAGCAAATTCATTGAATATGTCTATTAGTATCAAAATTCCAGTTTTTAGGGTATATAGCCAGGCTGCTTCTTACTTACATTTCGCTATCACGAACTGTTTGATTATAAATAGTTGCTAGTTAGGAATATATTAACTACGAAAATGGTAAGAGCTGTCAAAATGACTTAATTTTCGACTATAGAAATCTAAGTATTGAAGCGTAGGATGGAACGGGAACCCCCCCCCCATCCCCCTTCGATTCTTTGTCCCTATGGATTTGAAAAGAAAATGTTTTGAGCGACACTTTTATTGCAAAATTCTTTATGTATATTCAGTAGAAAAATTAAAATGGTCAATTCTCCCCCTCCTCTAGAACTGGGAAGGTAGAATTTTTGATTCCTGTCGTCTATGATTTTGGTATTCAACATCACTTCCAGGCACTTAAGGTGAATCTGGGGGCTAATTATTCCGTAGATGACTTTGGAAACCAATAGACAGCAATTTTTTGGGTAAAAGGATAATATTACCTAGTGTTTTTTTCTAGCTAGTGATTTTCGTTCTAAAACTAGCGATTTTTACCTAAATTTAGTGATGTTTCACGATATAGCACGTAGATTCATGATTCAATTGAATAAATGATAAAACCAGTAAACTATTAAAAAAAAAACCCACAAAATAGTGATTCACTACAGTTCCTAATATATTCCAGATTAGCGTTTATACAAATATACCAACTTCGAAACTTCCGATTTCCCACTATATGTCCATATCAGATATGACCCCAGAGCATTATCATCAAGATATTTGAACATTAGGGGAGTGGGGGTAAGGTTTGGTTACTTTACCCCCACACCTCCCTAATTTGCAACTATTTAGCCCAAATTATATTATTATATATACCAAAGTGTTATTTTCTTCATCATATCTTGGCATATTTCATTAGGATTAACGTAACTTAACTTTTTGGGTATGTTCCGTATAATTGACAAGTGCCTCTTTATTTTTAAGAAGCAATAAGACCGATGATTATTGAAATTTGTCTAGATTGGGACACATTTGTTACTAGAATTATAAAAAGGCCATTTCCAAAATTGTCGCTAGTGTCCTAGTAATTATACTAGCTCAAATAGAGTAAAAAGAAAAACAGTTTCTAATTTTTTTGGACATAACTAGGATTTTGGGTAGACAAGGGAAAAAAAGTTGAAAAGAAAAAGCGAATATTTCGATTCGATCACCGATAACCAATTTTCAGGGATCGGAGTATAAACTAAGGGTATCAAATCGGGAACAGGGAGGAAGCAATAATGTTCTCCCATTTTCCGTATAAAGATGCAGAAAGGCATTTCTTAAAATTTCAAGGGTACTTTTCGCTTGAGGAAAATGCATCAAACTAAAGGTATTTTTTCACATCTAGGGTGTAATTTTTCCCCCTTCCTGTATGTGGGCCTGTATAGAACATGGTAATGAAACAAAACAATTATCAGTTACAATGATAAAGAGTATTATAATGTTAGTGATTTCTGGTCAATAATCTAGTGATTTATATGCTGATTCAGTGATTTCTTTTCACGAATCTAGTGATTTTTTTTCTCACGGGGTGGCAACCCTGAGGATAAGAGGCTTTGGGTTCCAGCCCGCACACACAATTGTAAAATATTTATAAATTATAAGCTGATTTATATATTTATAAATCGGCGGATGTACAAATCTTTGCTTTTGTTGCAAGCAAGGGCATCGTTTGGGGGTGGATAGGGGCAGTTCCCGTCACAATAATTTGGAGTCTATCCGAATAGGGACCCTTCGCGCCCCTCTTCAGTAAAAATTCTGGAGCTAAGCCCCTGGTTGTAAGTTACAACTGTGGTTTCGTGACAATGTAAGAGATCAAGAATTGCCTACATTTGATCTCAGTGTTATTTTTTCCTTTTCGTTTGTCAGTTTAAATTTTTTTTTCTGATTTTATCTATTTTCTGTTGCAGACGAACAAAGAAAAATTTGTGAAAACATTATGGACTCTTTTGTTCATGTATATGTGCTGGGAGGGGGAGTATACGGTGAGGGTCCCTTTTAAATCTTCAATTAAGGGTTTTGGACCATAATTATTACAATGATACCGTTTTATACTTCGAAGCTTTTCAACACAACAAAAGTGCTGTTTTTAGTGCTATATAGCACTTACCGATGGTAGAATTGATGAAAGCTCGTAGATATGAGTAATAACTGTAAAATGAATAACTTTTAAAATAATAGTTACCATTCCTAAATTTTAAAGAGTTCATAGTGAATTCTTCCAACGGACTCATGAAACTTACTAAGGGGGCTGGGAGGGGGAGTATACGGTGAGGGTCCCATATAAATCTCCAATTAAGGGTTCTGGACCATAATTATTACAATGATACTGTTTTATACTTCGAAGCTTTTCAACTTAAGAAGTGGCACAAAAGGTGCCATTTTTTGTGCTATTTGGCACTCACGAATGGCAAAACTGATTAAAATAACGTACATGTGAGCAATAGCTTTGAAATCAACCATTAAAAATCTCTCTAAGAAGTTTCGAAAGCCCACTAGACCCTAGCTTATCCACTTAAGACATGGCACCAATAGTATCATTGATAGCGTCTTTTGGTAGTTACCGTGTGTAGAATTCATAAATAAACGTAGATATGAGAAATAGCTTTAATGTGAGCTATTTAACATCTGTCTACGATGTTTTTGTAGCCCGCTAGCCCCCCCTTGACAAATGGCACAAAATGTGCCATTTTTGTGCCATATGGCACTTGCAGATAGTGGAATTTATAAAAAGCACGTAGATGTGAGAAACATCTTTCCAATGAGCCATTAGTAATATCTCTATGATGTTCTGGTAAACCGCTAGCCCTGGGGAAAAAAAAGGAGACAGATCAGTGCTACCCATGCAAAAAAGTCATTTTCCTTGGTGTTCAAGGTGGGGGACTGTAATTATCCTACAAAAAGTTTTCGACCATGCTGATTCCAATGGTGCACTTTTTATTTTGATTTGACGCCATTTTCAAGAGGTTTTAGGTACTTTTTCGAAATCACCATAAATTTCTTTACCCAATAAACTTTTACTTCCAAGATCAACCGAAACAATAATTACCATTCCTGATTTAGTGTTGAATGGAAAATTTTTTCTCACTAGACAGTTTTTTTGAAAACACGTTTTTCAACTTTTGGTTACAATGGGCTGTGGTTCGCTCTTTACTAGGTTGCAGCTGCCGCTGCAACCATGATGACCAAGTGTTTATACATTGGGTGAGGCAGATCTTGGTACATTTTAATTGCTGGGGAAAATACGTTATAGCGAAAAATATTTTATTTGAGAAGCCTGCTTTTTATGCTTTTTTGATGAGGTGTATAACTGACAGGGTTGCCACGGGGCTGTACCAAAGTACTATTTGAACTCTTTTTAACCAAAGGAGTGCTTTTTGAATAATTTATGTGAAAGTAGCTATTTTTCTATAATTTATGTTAAAAGCAGTGTTTGTCTAGATTTCCTGGCAATATTTAAAAACGATCAGAAATTAAATTAAAAAAAATAAGTTATTACAGCTGAAATTAAGGAGCAACATTAAAACTTAAAACGAACAGAACTTATTACTTATATGAGGGGGATAGCTCTTCCTCAACATCTCGCTCTTTCCGTTAAAGTATTTTAGTACTCTTAAAAAAGTTTCTTATTGTTCTAATTAAACCAACATAAGTAGAAAGGGGGGTGCTACTCCAACGCGAACCACGTGGTTTATGGTTTTTGTCAGTGAGAATGAAAAAACAGGAATTTTCTCACTTGGAAAAACAGGAATTTTCTCACATTTATGTCTGTTTTCATGGATGGTTATGAGTGTTGTTTGATTTATTTGATGTTTTTCATGGATGTCAACATCAAATTAAGTATGTTTTATGGTTTTTGTCAGTGAGAATTTGAAAAAACAGGAATTTTGTCACATTTATGGATGGTTTTATGGTTTTTGTCAGTGAGAATGAAAAAACAGGAACTTTGTCACATTTACGTCTGTCAACAGCAATTTATGTTCCTGTTTTATGTCTGTTCGTTGTCAGTGAGAATGTACATGCTCTAGGCAAATGTTATGAGTTTCCCGGAAAAAGTTAGATCACGTGTTTCCTTCTCAGCCAATCAGCGAGTCGGTTACATAGTAACCGACTCAGCCAATCAGCGAGTCGGTTACATAGTCGGTTACATTTGGTGATTATTTTCTCGTTCTTGCGAAAGATGGCAATTTTACATATATTAACAAATCTGCTCGAACTTCTAATCTAGATCATGTCGCTGTATCCCACAATCTCTCTGCTGAAGTGGTGAAGTTTATTTCGGACTATCAATTATCTGACCATCTCCCTATTACATCTATTGTCCTACTTGGCGGTTTTAAAGATGAGAATAATTATGTGATTTCAGTAGAATGGCCCCTATTGATCCGACGCGAACCACGTGGTTTATGGTTTTGTCAGTGAGAATTTGAAAAACAGGAATTTTGTCACATTTATGTCTGTTTTCATGGATGGTTATGTGTGTTGGTCGATTTATTTGATGTTTTTCATGGATGGTTATGGATGATTTATGGTTTTTGTCAGTGAGAATTTGAAAAACAGGAACTTTCACACATTTATGTCTGTTTTTATGGTTTTTGTCAGTGAGAATGG
This sequence comes from Artemia sp. Qi Xiang Cuo, assembly GCF_049724085.1. Classification (NCBI taxonomy): domain Eukaryota; kingdom Metazoa; phylum Arthropoda; class Branchiopoda; order Anostraca; family Artemiidae; genus Artemia; species Artemia sp. Qi Xiang Cuo. Next base: position 23,768,196 of record NC_142813.1, read on the forward strand.
AAAAACAGGAACTTTCTCACATTTATGGATGTAAACAGCAATTTTTGTCTGTTTTATGTATGTTCGTTGTCAGTGAGAATGGAAAAAAAGGAACTTTCTCACATTTATGGATGTCAACAGCAATTTATGTCTGTTTTATGATTCTTTGTCAGTGAGAATGTACATGCTCGACGCGAATGTTATGAGTTTCCAGGAAACAGTTAGATCATGTGTTTCCTTCTCAGCCAATCAGCGAGTCGGTTACATCCCCCTTTTCAGCCAATCAGAGGGTTGGCTACATATTAGCGGCGGAGGGAATATAAGGAAAGGGTTTTTTGCTAAAGTTTTATTAGTCTGTGAATAGAATTCAAAGGAGTGAGAAGAAGAAGAACAGTTTGACTTTACTCATTTGGATATATATTTGTGTTGATGGCGAGTGGAATGTTTACCCTATTAGAAGTTGATAGTGGAATTGATGATAATAGTACAAGAGCACCAAGCATTGCGGTGGAAATCACGAAAGGATCGCGGCTTTGTCTGGAATGGGATGCAGTATATGCAAGATATGTGATATCCTTGAGCAAATTTAAAATGGAGGATCAATTATGTTTTGCCGCTAAAGTTGATATAGCACATGTGAATAGACTTCAATGTGCTTTAAGTGCATTGGTGAAACATATTGAAGACAATAAACAGTATCGCTAATTGTACATGCTCTGTATTATTGATGTTGTTGTAATTATTCTATAAAAATGTTTCGAAATCGAAAATGTTTTCTTTCTTTTCTGGTTAGGCTATGGGGCTAACGAATCAGGGTCAGTCTAGAGTCAGCAGTCGGAGTGAAAGGTTTGAAAAATGAATAAATTTGAGAAAGATAGAATTAGATCAAATCTAGTGTTTATGGAAAAACATTTGATTTTGGATGATGATTTTCTCGAGTTATCTCTTAAACGCAGGATATTCTCTTGTCAGGGAACACTTGACAATATAATGAGGAGTGATTCCCCCCCATTGGTCTATTGTATGACACTTTTAAAATGTGATTCAAATGCTTATAGTCAATTTATTGATATTTTAATTGGAACAAAGCAGAATCATATTTTGGACATACTTTTGAAAATATTGCCAATGGATTCAATGTAGATGGCTCCCCCGTCATTCGAAAGAGGTAACGTTACAGAGCTATTCCTGTCACCCATTTCCCTTTCATTGAATTTATGGAGCGAGGATGATCAGTTTCGTTTTAGCTGTGAGCGAGTTGACATCGGAAACTGAAAAATGTTCTATATATGTCCATTATGGATGTACACTCTTGGCAGTTGTAATCAATGCGAGAAGTGTAATGTTATAGATGAATATAGCGAAAAGTTTAAATTATGCTATCCATGTAAGTTACAAATAAGCTATGCAGTAAAAATCAAATGTTTTAGTTAAAGTCCTCAATAGGTGTTTGACTCTCAATATATAAAACATATGTGCTCCAATTGTCACTATGATAAATGTGATCAGTGGGAGAATACTTACCCCGCTATGATTGGAAAGAATCCCAAACGTGATTTTAGTTTATTGCTAAGAGATTGGTATCGACGTGGATTTAAATTATTCTGGGAAGAGGAATCTGGTCTACGATTCAACTGTTGGGGTAACAAGACAATTTGGTTTCTACGTCATAGTTGTGATGACACTACCTACTATGACTATAAACCAAGTGATTTTTATTTGGCAGTTACCGAATGTGATTCACCATTTGAAAACACTGTATGTGATATTGCTTCAAATAGACAGACTGAAACTCGTGAATTTCATAATATGAATGCAAACAGTATCATTGACTATACAAAGAGATATGACTAGAGTGAAGTTACATTGTCCTGTAGAAAATGTGACCCTGAATTTGCAGTCAATCAAGATCAATATACAGTGAATCCAAATGATTTACCAGCATTAGTGGTTCACGACAGTTGCCTATACACCGAGGAAGAAGAAATCTAAAGTGAAGATTTAAAGATATTGTTGTATATATATGCATTTTATTAATAAACAAATTCACAAACATTTTTTAAGCACTTTACTCTTATGGCACTGAAATCCATACTATATAGGTTTGAGAGGATATTTTCCACCAGAGAGTCATTCAGACGTGGATTGTCAACATAAATGTTAAGGAACTGCTTTTAAGTATTGCCGCGACTTCGGAACACAAAATACAGTAGTGCATGCAAGCCGCAGCTTTTAGTCGTCAGATCCTGAATCCTCTTCCGATTTTGAATAATAGTTTTCCCCCTGCTCTCAATAAAGTTGCTGATGTGAGGCGTGTAGAATGTATAGGGTAGGCCAAGAGGATCAAAAAATTAAATCGTCTTCATTGTTTGAAAGATGCACAGCCAATGACCCGTCAGCACAGTCGACGGACTGCTATTAACAATAATCAAAGTATTGTTGACACTTAGAATTTTTCCAAGAAAGTCCGAGGGTATACAAAAGGATTTGTACTGAGACATGTAGAGGTCCATATTAAATATATTGATTATTTGACTGGTGTTCATGGCGCTAAGTCTAGTAGAACACTGCCTTCGGGAGTGATTTCCCAATAGGTTTCATATTGATTTAGTGAGATTAGTGCAATACTCTCAGGCAATGGGTTGGCAAATGTACACTCTAAACGCACACTCCCCTTACGTACTATACTCATATCCTGTGTGCCAAACAAATCCAGTACAATGATACCATGTGTTTTAGCAAACATATCTTCGGTTATACCATTTTCAAATAGTTGAGAATCATGATCTAGGGTTTGAATGGTCAACTCATACAATGTTCTATAGGATCTATCAAATGATAGATTGTAGAGTGGGATACCGTTTACTTTGCACACAAGAGATGAAAATCCAAACATCTCAAATTTATGTGGGCATTCAATCCATGATCCTATTGCACTGGTACTTTTTACAAATGCCAAGGCAAGTTTTGACGGATTTTAACCATTGATAAAGGATGAATCGGTGAAGGTGCGTGAGCCCATTGCAATATGACGCTGAGTGGTGATTGTATGAGGAACAAGTAGTTTAATATTGTTGCCATTGGCTCTCACTTTTTCCACGGCTAAAGCAACAGAACTCATAACCTGTTGTTTGCGTACATGAAGTATTGCCGAGGTGAGGGAGAGACTTACTTACATCAGGATTGGCAGCAAGTTATTTTCTCAATATGAAATTGGAGGGTGCAAGCGTTAGTTTTATATCCACTTTAACATTGGGCGGCAGCCATTGGGGTATATTAAATATTTCATTATATATTTTTCCAACTATATGTAATTAAATATTTGTAGCATTTTTAAGTGCATCTGTACTATTAGTATTAGTAATATATTCATATCCATTAGAGGTGCCTCTCAATTCCTTGTATGACTTGGGTGTCATCAGCATGAACTGCATATAGCTTGTATAATTTGAGAGATTGTTGTTTGTACTCACCAGCGTGTCATTGATGTAGACACTAATTTGACGAAATATATTATGTAATATACAATTTTACATAGGATATTCCATCGGCCCGAATTGGCATTGTATTATCGGATTTCCAGACTTTCATTTGCAAATCTATAAATGTTGAAGACATGTCCATGAAGTAGTCTTCATTTGAATGAATTTGAAAGTGGATATTATCGGAGAGGGGTTGTTGTGGATAAAATTGTTCATAGTATCCATGCTTGACACTCCCATCGACATTTTCAGTATTGAATAGATTCAATGAGGCTGTGATTGAAGGTTGAGAATTCTTATGCGGTAGGTAGGACATTTTAGGAGAAGAAATCTAGTTTTGATCTAACAATTTTCTTCCTGGGACTTCTTCTTCTGTTTACAGCACGTGAGGGCTTTTTCCTTCTTTTCTTTGACAAGAGGGGTGATGTCTTTCGTGTCCAACCTGAGTAGAGACTGATGAGTGATGCGTTGTTTCTCGACCTTTTTAAACCTTTACCATTCTGTTTTAATCTCTCGCCAAGGGTTCGCGCACTGGACCTAAGATTTTCCAAAGCACTTTTTTTAAAATCCTTGCCAGAGCCCCTATCGTATAGTGTAGAGGATGCAAAATCTGTCGCAGCCGGTACAAGATATTTTCTAGCCAATGGTAGTGAAGAGCGAAACAGCTTAGCCCCAATCGTATAGTGTAGAGGATGCAAAATCTGTCGCAGCCGGTACAAGATATTTTCTAGCCAGTGGTAGTGAAGAGCGAAACAGCTTAGCAAACCAACTGCCAAGACCATAGCCAGACATTGACAAGCGACCTTTGTAGTAGTCCATTCTATTGCCCTGTTGTTTCGGGCCAAGAGTATTAACATAGCAGTCAATATCGGGACAAGTGAATACCACTTTTTTATTAGACATCTTGCTTTTGAACGATGGGTCGAAAATGGCATGTAATCACAGCCAAACCTTTTGAAATTGCTATGGGATCACCTAATTCATTTCTTAGTTTTATCTGACAGATTTCCAAATATGAAGTGTTTAAAGGAATATACTTAAGATGCTTGATATTGTAGTTATGAGTATATTCTTAACTGGTTTTTCGTTAAAGAAAACGCAGGAGGGGAACATTTGAATAACCAACCCGAGATATTTCCACAAATGAAGCATAGAGAAAAATGAAATTAGTGTTTCCGGCACTTTTACCATTGATTATATTGAGCTTAAAGCCAAGAACATCCTTTAGATTATCGTTGAGAATAACCTTTTCACTGGCAATAGGTGAACTAATGTGGATCTTGCCCTCCTCCTTTGAATAGTTGAAATGAAAAGCTCCCTTTTTACGAGCGGAAATTCTTTCATTAATAGAACGATATAAATCGTTCATACAGGTGAGTTCCTCGTAGGGTAATTCAATGTACGGATAATCAATCCAATTGATTTTTTGAATTTATTCTTGATCACTTGAGGATGGTGGTGGCGGCCAATCATAAGGTTTAATTTATATTTCATATTTACGATCTCTTCTCAGGATGGCGTAGGTATTTTTGAGAATACAGTCGACAAGAGCCACTTCATACTTTCCGTCGAATTTGATGGTGGGGGAGAGTTTTGTCCAAAAATCACTTTTTCTATTCAAGTCATTGTATAGAGGATCAGAAACATTGGACATGAAAGTCACATAGAAATCATTGGGCATTGTTAATGTCTTCAGCACTGATCCAAGAATCAAAATCTGAGTTGTATCCTAGCCAGCGAACAAGCAACTGTCTCTTGCCCCTACGAGTACGACTCTTTAATATCTTTTCAATTTGATACATTTCGCTAGTGTTTCTAACTTTTTGCAGTTCATATTCATAAAAACCACCGAGAATCTCGTCATCTTTGGTGTCTCGCAGTCGATAAGTTATGGGTTTGGTGTCCAGGATTTTGGACACTTTAAAAAGTTCAGTGCTCCATAAATAATTCCCCTTTTCAAAAATATTGGTGGTTCTATTAATTCGAACCGTATCACCAACATTGAATTTATTTTTCTCCTCTTTTTCATTGGAGTATTACTTTAGAAAAGCATCAAATGTATTTTCATTGTAGTGAACATCCCGAGGGCTTGAGTTGGACAGAGATCAATGGGGTTGATGGTTGTATTTCTGCATGATTTTATCTAAATCATGAATAAAAGCCGGTGTATTTTTCAGGGTATAATATCTTGAAATAAATAGAAGAATAGTTCTTATTAATCGTTCAGCCAATACATCCTTTATCGGGATGTGACTATGATAAAGTGTTGTATTATATTTCAAAAGAACCTTTTGCACATGTGGATTAACAAATTCACTACCATGATCCGATTGAATTTTTTTATACGAATTCTGTTCTAGAATACTTTCAATGGCTCGAGCAACTTCAACACCTCTCTTTGATCGCAGTGGCATTGCATAGGCGTAGCAACTAAAGATACGGATTGACATCAAAATATATTTGTATGGTGCATTGTGACGTCGTTGAAGTGCATCTAAAGTTAAAAGATCCGTTTGCATTATATGCAGAGGAAAAAAGGCTTTTGTTATTCGATATTTTTTGCCGCAAAGCCTATGATTCCGATGCAGTGTGTAACTCAATTCATTCTCTAGATACTCTTTTGCTTTTTTCAATGTGGTGGTGCCGGAGACAGCCTTAGAAAGCGTTTTGGGAGAGCTTAAAGTCCCCGATTCACCAATATTTTCATAGACACTTTTCAGAACTTCATCCATTTTGAATGTAAACACGTAGTGTAATGTCAACTCCTATTTTGCACACTGGAGGGTGAATCAATTCGTTGTCGCTTTTGACTAGCAGCCACAGGTGTTGTAAAATCAGTGGCGCTAGTACCTTCAAATACTGAATCTTCTTCTTCTTTTTTACATGGTGTTGTTGGTGTTGGAGGAGCACTATATTCTCTTAGTTTATTTAGAATTTGCTTATTGCCAATAATACTTTTGGAAAAGTTTGATACACACAGAAAGGTGTATAGACTATCGTCAAAGGATAAAAGCCCTTTACGATTCGTCACCATATCACAAATTAAATCAACAAGATTATAACTTTTTCCCTGAATTATAATTCGTTTCTCTGTGCTATCGACTTGAACTTGATCGCCAGTTTCAAACGTGAGATAAGATAATACTCTTTTACTCTGTTCGCGAGAGGTCAGTGGCAATAGGTTTCCGATTTTTGATACAATCGAATTCAAGTCTTTCTCCTTTGATTTTGCAGAATCTAGTGGATATATTTTCAGTTGAGAGGGATCAGTGGCGGCGACGGTGGGTTTCTCACGATAAGGTGTATGTTTGTCCACACGTAGCAGTGCATCTTGGATTAAAATCAGTTTTTTGTCATCGGCAATATTCTCATCGTCAACGAATGTGCCTAAATACAACTCTATTTGTTTGTTAGGTAAGAGGAAAATCTCAAAGAACGTAAATCAACTACGTTTAGCCGTTCTCTAGGTTAAACTACGTAAATGTAGAGCGAGTAGCGGCAGTAAAATTTATACAAAGATAATGCTCACCGGAGGGAACCGTTTTCTTTTAAATTTTTTTCCCTTGTTTTTACAAGCCAAGTCGCGTACAGTGGAACGATGTTGCTTTGTCTGTTGTCTAACACCTTCTGGCAGTTTAACATTTCCCTCAGTTAAATTTAAACAAAGTTCAGATATTACATTAATGAAATCATTGTCAACACCATGTTTGAGTATAGCCTTCCTAAGCGGAGGTTTTGAAGTGCTTAAAACGGAAAATAAATGCCGTTGTTCGTGTAGTTTCTTCAGTGTCATAATGGCAACTAATAGCCTTTTCTACTGTTCACCGGAAGATATACTGTAATTTCATTGTTGAAAATGTCGATGACTAGACGTACATCCTCGGGCGTGCTCTGATTAAGATCCAGCAAAATGTAACCGTAGGGCTTGATTGTCGCCTGTGTTTACGCTGAAAACATAATTTTAAGGGCGCGGGGTTATATCTTATTTTTGAGATTTTTTCGCGAGATATAAACACGCACAACTCGATAGATAATATAGATGGTGCAATTCAAAGCAAGGGTTCGCATACATTTGCTCTGATGAAACAGATTGTGTAGAACCAGAGTAACGGAAATGTTTTCATGGTGGGAGCGAGCGGTGAATAGTTGTAACATATCCTGTGAAAACTGTTCAATGGATTCAGACAAATCATCAATAATCAGCCTCGAGTTCGGTTCAATACTATTGAAAACATCAAGTCCTCGTATGAATTGTATTGGTATGGATGTGGCAATAGCTTTTATTTTATCATGGGACTCCTGACAAATACTATAGCAATAGTAGATTTTTTTCGCCTTCTTCAAAAAACATTTTATCGCAATTTCGAATTATTTTAGCTAAAAGTGTTGTTTTCCCCGACATTGAGGGACCACACAGAAACGATCTGAAGGGTGTTTTAAATTGATACATGCTGCTGTTGACAACAGTCGGACTACAACTAACTGTAAATCATACGTGTCCAATGAATAAGTAGTAATTTTCCCATAGATCAATCTATTCAAGAACAACAAAAAAAACAATATTTCATGGCAGCATTTATTTCGGCACTATGAAAACAAATATTTGTTCAACATGAACTGCAACGATAAAAATAACACTTGTTCAACAAGAACAGTTGACAAAATTTCATGGTCAACATGAAAACTCTATTTGTTCAACATGAACTGCAATGATAACACTCTATAAAAAAAACACTTTTGTCCATGAAGAGCAACACTTATTGTCTTTAAACACTTTTTTGTACAACAACAACATCAGCAGCACTTATTGTCAACTTAAACACTTTTCTGTACAAAAAAAAACAAACACTTTTCTATACAAAAAAAAAGAAAACACACTTGAAAATCACGGAACTAGCACAGTTGAACATTACAGTGAATTTAAAGGTGGGATCCCCCCCCCCCGGGCCGCGGGGCCGAAGGCCGGCCGTCCGCGGGCGGAACCCCCCCCCCCGGTAGCGGCGGTGGAAAAAACACTACAATAGTTGTCCGGTCACTGCGGCAGGTTAGGTTGAGGTTGGGTTAGTGGTGGTGGTGGTTAGATCGAGTTAGATGTGGTTGAGTTAAGGTGGTTAGATTGTCAGGTTAGATGAGGTTCAGTTAAGGCGGTGATATTGGGTTAGTTAATTTATGAATAGGTTGGTGGTGATGGTGGTTAGTTGGTTGGGTTAGGTCAGGTTAGGTTAGTTTATCCATACCAAGTTGATTACAATAGTCTATGCATTCAACTCGATCTGAAATACGGTATTGGCCATGAGGTAAGACAGTCACACCATTCTCGACCATATAGACTTTGTCGGATATACACGACATTGCATTCTTTTCCACTCCCACAGTATAATTTCTATACTGTAGAGAGCGAATTGCAAGCACTTGTGCTCTCGGCACTAGGCTACTTTCGACAAAGTCTCTATACACGCTCATGTTGAAATTGCTCCTTACAAAATGTGTAGGCACCCCTTTACACGCCTTGTTTTCATCCCCACTATCAGTTTCCACACAATAGACTTTAGGACCCGAGAACACCCCCCGGGATATCAAATCGCTCACAGTCTCTGATTTTAACATTAATAGTTGGTTGGAGGCTTGACGTGTCACCAGCTCGGGGTAAAGTGATGGATTCCAGTTGGTGAAATCCATCCGCGAGCTGATGTATTCCCCCTTTTCTAAATCACCCAATAAATCCAATTCAGCCCCATTTACCATGAGCCGCATGGAATATTTATCCCCACATTAAACCTGAGCCTCCCCCTCCCAGGGCCAGGGCACCTTGCAAACATTGTAAAAAAAGGACAACATGAGCTTTTTTTCGAAATTTCTAGTACAGAAATGCCTCTAGCTCTATTTTTTTTCAGTACTACATTTGGCTTTCGCCTGTGAAGAAGAATCATGCCGGTCTCTGGTCTCGTGAACGAGGTGAAATTGAGATTGGCAATAATTCGTGCACTAATCTAGTGGGTCAGTCACAACGTCACAGTAAGATCTATTACGTACACTCTCCCACATTTTGCCAAACGCTGAATTTAGACTGAGCTTGTACATTTCCTTCTCCACCATTGATTTGCCCTAGAGCGTTTATCGACAAAGGTGTCGATAAACGTTTTCAAATATGGTCGCTGTTTGAACTGCAGGTCCCTGTGTATTTTGGTGATCTTGAAACCATTGCTCACCATCCAGTGCAAAAGCACATGGTGAACAATGATATTCTCCTTAGGGTCCAAATCAGCAATCAGTTTCTGTTTAGAGGGAGTCCAGTGCATCCCCATATCCTAAACCAATGAATGATTGTAGGGGCTCAGCGAGTCCCTGGTCACGGGCCGATTGATACAGGGAAAAACAAAATCTTTGACTGAGTCGTGAAGCGCCAGCGGAATGTTACCGTCAATTTCAAAGAACCATCCTTGTGGCCCATTGTCCTCGACGGTGGTAATGTCGGGGAATTCACAAGGATTCTCAAGCCATTGATAGTTACCACACAGTAAAGAGTAGTGGGACATTGCCGAGGGGCATAACGAGTTCATGTCCAAAATCACTGCATTTGACTTTGCACCGGTGCTTTGTCCGCTCGGATCGGTTGACAAGACGCGGTCCCCATGAAATACATACTCTCCCCTCATTGAACGCTCTACAAAAAGGTGTTGATCTACATCTGTGATTAGGCCTATTTCCTCCCTGCTAATTTTTAAAATCAAATAAATCGCTAAATGAGGTGTGGAAAAATAATAGCCTATATCCAACCCAAACTCTGAATAGATTTGGTCTGTGTTCTTACAGATTATATCCAACAGAGTTAGAACGTCACTGGCCAAGTACATTCTACAATAATCCCACCCATTTTTACAACCGCCCTTGGACCACACCTTCTTGGCAAACTCATAATCCTTGACTGTGCATTCACTGTTGGTCAGTGAATTGTAAAAAGCTTCAATTGGAGATAGTTTCACCTCGCTTAAGCGTGCGCCAGAGCAGTAATAATCGTATGCGTATACATCTTTGCTGGTCAACAGGTCATACATTTCACCGTCTGTAAAGTGCTGTTTAAGCAAGGGAAAGCTATCAAAATTGTCGCTTTTTTGCACTTGAATCAATTGACTCAATGCCTTGGGAAAAAAACTAAAGGAATCTAAAAACCTGATTTTATTCCAGCACGTATGCCCATTATCCACTGCCTGCCATTTCAGTTCGAGAAGCAACAACTTCTCGGCCGATTTGGGGATAATGTTATAGGTAAATGAAGTATTTACCCATGGACTATCTACTCCCCCTCCCTCCCTGTGAATACGTGCCAGTGCTGGTAAAATAAATTTTAAGTCATAATTAGAGTTGTGGATAAAAACAGGGATAAAAAACTGTTGGCTAACATTCAAGTTACACGATTGATGCGCAATCCCCCTAAAATTACTACCCACCGAGGATATTTCATGCCACAAGTGATTATGGTCTCTGACTGTCCCCCTCTCACAACCCCTCTTTTCCCTTTATTCGCCTTATCCCCCTCGCCAAACTCCCCCTTAAAAACTCACCATATTTTTTGATTTTTAATAGCGAGATGATCCTCTGCAGACAAAACCAAAGGATAATGGGTATTTTTCAAACGACAAATAGCACCATGAGCCGTGCCAATCAGTTTAGTCAGTGCCTTGACCATGCACTCCCTCTCATCTAATGTTTCTACTATTTCTAACAACTGCATGGTGTTAGAACTGTCGCTTTGCGCGTGAGCATAGGAAACTACAATAGCCTGATGTTCTTTGACTCGGTTTGGAAATTGGGGATCATTCACCTCCACCAGCTTAGCTTCACAGCCTAAAGATATTTTGTCGCACTGGAAAAGGGTGTTCTGTAAATTTTTGAATCGTAAAATGGCCCTATCCCCTGAAACCGTTTCCACTGTCTGGTAGCCATGCCGGCTACAATGCTTCATGTGATCCCGTAGTTTTATATCACTACGGAATTGTGACAAGCATGTTGGACAGTAGAAACGTTCCCCCCTATGCTTACCTCCCCCCCGAACTCTACTAATGTCGGTAATCGGATTAAAATGGCCAATTGAATTGGCAGGGTCACTAGGTGGTGTGTATAACAACCAAACCCAGTGTCTGACCAAATCAACTGACGGGCCCCTTACAGGGAAGACCACCTCCTTCTTTTTTAAACGAACCCCATCTTCAAATTCAGTTTCATACTGAACCACAGTAACGCCGATATTTAAATGGGTATTAGCCCTTTCAAAAATATCAATAGATCGTAGCGCTACTGGGTATTTTCCTTCTAAACATGAAAAATCCATAGTGAGAAAATCGGAACCGTCCTTCCCATGTACAGCCCAATGGTCTAAATTCTTCTTCGAAGCGTCATCTACTAGAGGCTGAAATGCTGATATGAGGAAAGCATATCTGAAACACATTTGATCTGTTTCAAAACGGATCCGCTGGACACCTTTACAACCTACTAGATCTGTATTATATTTTAAAACTACTGCCCCCTCAGACCCTGCCCCCCTCTTAAAATGAAATCTTTCTTAAATTTACATATATTTACACTTAAATTTTCAACAAAAAGAATGAGATACCCACAACCGTTTTCGTTAAAGTTCTCAAGATGCGTTATAATTTGATCTACCCAATCCATGAAAACACCCTCAAACTTTTCTAAATTCGAATAAACCAAACGCATCTCGGAATGTACATAATGATAATAAACTTCACTTTTCCCCTCATTTAAATAGAAGGCCTTTAGAACAATTGAGACCTTAATTGAATCCCTCTACCAACATTTAATATGGTTCTCAAGACGTGTAAAACTTTTATCTACATATGCGTGCACAATTTCTACGGATTCAAAACAAAAATTTCCCGCAAGAATTGAATTAAAGGGGTCACCAAACGTCGCAGTGTAAACAACTATTGCATTTAAAATTCTGTTGGTCAATTGAAAATCGGGAAATGTTGTACCCCCCTCCCCCTCTTGTATATTACCCCCTCCCCCAAGTTGTTCAACAATATCTGGACTATGCTCCACTTCAGTTGTTTGAAGTGGAAGTGGGTAATCAGTGGGAGGAGGGTTCCCTGTAAAACCCTCTAAAATTTGTAAAGTGTTCGGGCTCAAGTCCGCATGCTCAACTGTGCTAGGTTCTACATTGAAAAGAAAATTATTTAAAAAATCATCAATATTAGATGGTACAGCAATGGAATTAATAATACCGTGGCAGTCACTGATGGCTGAATTGTCCTGAAACTCCACTGTCCCTTCTTCCTCTTCTTCACTCGATGGTGAGTATGGGACCACTGCACCGGCCTATAAATGAAAAATTGCTTATTTTGAATGTGTTCAAATCAGCCCTACAGTAAACATTTTGATTATTATTGCCTAATTGCAATTGGTTAATTCAACCAAAAGTTTCAACTTCTGATAATCTAAAATATGACATAGAAGGCGCCAATTTGTTAGTTTATTTTCAAAGTGTTCAAATTTTTTTTTGCGGCGCATCCCTGCGGCGCATCCCTGCGGCGCTTCTCGGGTCCGTAGCGCACCCCACTTCTCTGCCCCGCGGCGCATCCCTGCGGCGCATCCCTGCGGCACTTCTCTGGCCCGTAGCGCACCCGTGGCGCACTCTCGTAGGTCTTCCCGGCCCCCTTTACATAATGCCCGTCAAAAGTTGAAATATTTCTTTCTAATTCCATATAGGTTCAGTAAACACCAGAGTTTAATTATGGAGGTTAGTTGAACAAGTTTGAACTTCAAAATTTCGGGAATTGTTGGGTTGGTTTCCCCTTGCTAAAATCTTTGGTACGATAGACATATTCAGTGTAAATTAGAACGCCAATATGTGACAAAGGGAATAATCTCTCTTAAAACTATGTGAATGGAAATTAAAAGTTCTAGTGCGCTTTTTAAGTGACCAAAGAGATTCGAGGGCATCTAGGCCCCCCCTTTTCAGTAATGTCATAAATAGCAATTATTATTTTTTGTGGTATAACTTCGCTCCTACATAGAATTCCAATTTCCTAATTTTGCAGACAATTCACAGCTAATTTTCTTGGCCAAACAATAGAATTATGTTAAAAGCATTGAAAAGCCTAGACTTGGCGGTCTAACCCTTGCTAATGATAGAACAGGAGAAGGGGGTGAAAGAGATATATTTATATGCTTGTGCGTAGCTTTAAGCCAAAGATTAAAGCAAGATAATATTCAATTGTGAATGGAATAGCATTTTGAGTTTCAATGGTATCTAAACTATATGTGAAGCGATAGCAACAGAGAAAAGAGCGGTTTCTTAGCAAAAAATTGTAATAGGGGTTAATATCTCGCTGCGATAAGTTTATATTGGGATTGAAAAGGACTAAAACATTGGAAGAAATAGATAGGTAGGAAAAAAATGCTTACATTTGCATAATCCGTCTGGGCTTGGGTGCCCAAAGGACCAGGTAGTGCATGCTGGAGGGTAACCTCCTGACCTAGCGTCGATAGGGCAGCTATTAGAGGTCCAGGTAACGTGTGTTGGAGGGTGGAGGGACCGGTGACGTTAATTTCTTTCGCAGCCGGGCTAGCGATATCATATGGCTGTGCAGTCGGGACAGCTTCTGAGACCCTTGAAAAAGCTTGCGTAGGTGGGGCTTCGGCATTGTAGCTATTCACCCACTCTCGCTTTGGTTTTCTGAGAGGTTGCTTTGGGTCAAGTAGCGTGGAGCTAGAGGGTTTTGTCCAGCGACCATATTGCATGACAGTAGCCTTCGCAGGGGGCGCATTATTAGCCCTTGCTTTCTTAGCGGGTGGCGGCGAGGAGCATTCTTCGCTATTTGCGACAGTCATAGGTCTCATCGATGTAGGGTCCGCAAATTCTTCATAATTTGCCTTAAAGAAGAGAAGAAAAAATCAAATCAAAATAATTTCTCCCTTTTTAAAGAAAGAAAGTTATTAAACATAATTTTGTTTAGAAAAGTATTTATCTCATTTTAGTAAAGCAAAAACCCATATTCTCTCCCCCTAAATTTAGGAAAATTAACCTACCCTAAGTCTACCCTCTCATTGAGTTAATCATGCGTTTTATTCAAGCGAAAGGCATATCTTAATACCTTTTATTCAAATGTTATAGCTAAAATCACTAAATGACGAAGAAGCAATTAATTTAAGAAGCAATTATCTTTTCTATTTTTTCACTAATAACAGCTCTAACCCCCTCCCCCAGCAAATATCCTGTAGTAGAGCACATGAATATAAAAGAAACTTTATTTAAATATTGAAAAAACTTTTCTAGAGACGCAATGCATATATTGAAACATTAGTTTTCTTGTCAATGGGTGTACATATCTACAAACCGAATCCCCCCTTACTTTTAATGCGAAGAACTAGTTCGTTTTCATTTTACACTGATGGCGGTAGAATTGAAGGCCTCGGCCTCCCCCTTTTACATAATTTACTTACAACGAAGCTGTTAGAAGTAATGTATTGCCCCCTCCCCCCTTTCACATAATGTCCTAAATATATTGTTGGCAATTATTTTGTTTAGAATGCATTTCTCTACTTCTATACAGGTTGCATAGGCCTAGCTTAATTATTGCCTAAAATCGTTTTAATTTGACAACCAAAACAAACCCTTTGGCTAGAGCGATACCGTGAACACACCGGAAAAGGGTGAAAAAGTAATTATATGCTTTTGCGGAGAGCTTATGTCAAAACATAGCGGGTTAATAGCTAAGAGATAGACAGAAGTTGATAGGCTTACAGAAAAAATAAATTTGAGAAAAGGTATTTCTTTTTGCGGTGGTTAGGTTTCGATGGTAAAAGAATATATTTTCGTTTTCATTGCAAAGTGATGTTTGTATTAGAATGGGGGGGGGGGGGGATTTAGCTGGAAATATATAGGGAAGGAATTTATCGAAATGGTATTTCTTTTTGTGAGAATTTGGGATTTTAAGACAATGGGGGAGGGGGGGGATATTTTTAGACCCTAATTCGGAAATGACTTGTTTCTCTACTCCCACACAGGTTGTGTAAGCTTAATTATAGCATCAGTGTGTTTTAATTTGACGGAAGAATAGTTCTGTTGACCGCGTTTGTAAACCGGAAAGGGGGATAGCTAATTATAGGCCTCACATTGGAGTCTTGTGTCAAAACAGAGCGGCATTTTCATTAAAAATTGAAAGAAGTCAGTGATCGCTTTAGCTGGAAATATAGAAGGAAGGAATTTAACGAAAGGATAATTATTTCTTTTTGCGAGAATTTGATTGTAAAACAATGGTGGGGGGGGGGGCGACCTGAATATTCTGGAGGGTAACCAAGGAAAATTGGTTTGAAAATAAAAATGCACTTACATTGCTAATTGCGGCTGCCAAGGCCTCAAGCTCATCAATTATGTTAATTGTTCTATTCATTGTGTCACAATACTTTCTGATAATTGAATCACATTGCATGCCCGTTATATACGAAATCTCAAGGTCAAATTGTTATGTAAACAAAGCCCTCTGATTGGCTGAGAAGGAAACACGTGATCTAACTGTTACCTTGGAAACTCATAACATTTGGCTTGAACAACAATAACAAATACTGTTTCCCGGAAACTCATAACATCTGCATCGAACAACAACAAGAAGGGAGTGACAAAGTTCCTGTTTTTCCATTCTCACTGACAAAATCCATGAAAAACATCAAATAAATCGACCAACACACATAACCATCCATGAAAACAGACATAAATGTGACAAAGTTCCTGTTTTTTCATTCTCACTGACAAAAACCATAAAACCATCCATAAATGTGACAAAATTCCTGTTTTTTCAAATTCTCACTGACAAAAACCATAAAACAAACATAATTTGATGTTGACATCCATGAAAAACATCAAATAAATCAAACAACACTCATAACCATCCATGAAAACAGACATAAATGTGACAAAGTTCCTGTTTTTTCATTCTCACTGACAAAAACAATAAAACCATCCATAAATGTGACAAAATTCCTGTTTTTTCAAATTCTCACTGACAAAAACCATAAAACATACATAATTTGATGTTGACATCCATGAAAAAACATCAAATAAATCAAACAACACTCATAACCATCCATGAAAACAAACATAAATGTGAGAAAATTCCTGTTTTTCCAAGTGAGAAAATTCCTGTTTTTTCATTCTCACTGACAAAAACCATAAACCACGTGGTTCGCGTTGGAGTAGCACCCCCCTCTCTACGAACATAGTGTTTCAGGAGTCGTTCTTAAAGAATGGGGACAGAATTCAAACTTTAGCGTAAAAGTCAGGTTTTGAGGAAGATCAACCACTCCTCCCCCATATACTTAATATTTTATGTTCGTTTAATGTTTTTATGCTGCTCATTGTCAACCACGGGGAAATTTTATAACTTAAAGACATTTTCCATGGATCTGTGGGAGAGGGGGGGGGGTGGGTCAGGTTATATCGCCAGGTCTAGTTATTGGGTACGTTACTTAAGATGAACGAAATGACTAACTCAAAATTTCGTTCGGACGATTTTGGGAAAAAAGGGGGCGGGAGAGGGGCCTAGTTGCCTTCCAATTTTTTGGTCACTTAACAAGTGCACTATAACTTTTAATTTGCGTTCGAATTAGCCCTCTCACAATATTCTAGGACCACTGTGTCGATATGATCACCCCTGGGGAAAAAAAACAATAAAAAAACGAATTAACACGTATCCGTGATCTTTCTTCTGGCAAAAATACAAAATTCCGTATTTTTGCAGAAAGGAGCTTGAATGCTTTAATGCAAGGTTTGTCTGATTAGCTAAGACTGACTTTCTTATTTTAATTAAAAGTTTAGTACTGTTAGGGTTTGCTTTCCCCTTTTTTCGAATATATTGACAGTCTTTCAGGCTCTTACCCCTTAATACGTAAGACCAAAGTCAGTGAAACTTGTATATTTGAAATCAGCATAATAAGCCGATTCATTTTATATGTCTATTGGTATCAAAATTCCAATTTTGTAGAGTATTTAGCCAGGCTGCTCCTAACTTAAAGTTCCTAATCCCGATCTGTTTGATTATGAATAGTTGCCAGTTCGAAATATGTTAGCTGCAAAAATAGTAAAAGCTGTCAAAATGAGTTAATTTTCGATTATAGAAAACCTAGGTATTGATGCGTAGGATGGATAACAGGCAAGCCCCCCCCCCTCCCCCTTCGATTCTTTGCCCCCATGTATTGGAAATGAAAATGTTTTGAATAAAAGTTTGTTTGAAAAATTATTTGTTTATATTCAGTAAAAAAATTATTAGTGGCAATTCTCCCTCCCCCTACTCTATAAAGCGGAAGTTAGCAATTTTCCTAATTCTGTAAACGACTTTTGTTTTAAAAATCACTTCCAGGCACTTAAAGTGACTCTAGGGGCTAATTATTCCGTAGATGACTTTGAAAACCAATAGATAGCAATTTTTTTGGGTAAAAGGAGAGAATTAGGAATATTAAGAAAGGAACACGTTACGAGAACAATTCTTAGTTCATAATATGCAGAAAATTGTAATATGCAGAAAATTTGTAATATGCAGAAAACTTCAAGTGACTCCTTATTTTAAACAAATATACAGGCATCCATGGCCTTCTTAGGGTTAAATAGGAAAAAGTTTGTTCAACTGAAAGTAAAGAGCTTCATTAAAACGTCCCGCAATATTTTCATCTGACATTTTAAAACAAAAATTCGTTTAAAATAGTTTTTTTCTGAAAAAAATTCAGGAGTGAAGATAAAACTTTTTTTGATTTTTGTAAATGAGTACTTATACTACGACTAAGACTTCTTCTACTACCAAGGCTAACGGTATGGTGGCTGAGGCTAAGGGTCAAGTTACGATGTGATGTTTACGAAAATCAATTATAAGGTCAGAAATTATTTAAAATCTATCTTAATTTGGTGATATGCTGTAAATTTCAGAAGTTTTGGTCAATAAAGGCTAGTAACTACCTAGTGGAGAGATAATTTTTTTTTCTGATTTGAAGATCTTTCTTCGCCGTTTGCATTGTGTTTTCATCACGTACTTCTTGGTAATGAACTGTAAGTAAAGAGCAGTGGTAGATTTAGATTTTTTCTAAGGTAGAAGGAGAGGGGTAATTACATTTTACCGCCCCTTTCACGCAGTCAACACTATAAATATTATAATACAATCTTGGCTGAAAGTTGAATGTATTTACTTGTATTTTTTATTAAATATACGTTAATCGTTGGAAGTTCTTTTTTTATAAACTTAGTTTATTTCCATTAGCTGTGAATGATTTGTAGTATTATTTATTGAAAAAAAAAAATTAACTCTCAAATATAGCCAAAGGCCTAAGCCTAGTTAAATGGTAATGGGTTAGTTTAATTGAAAATTAAGCGAAATATTTATTATTTCTATATTTACACATTGGAGGTAAGATGTTAAAATTAAAATAGACAAGGTTTAGGGTGTTTTTTCACATTGGAACAAATCTTTGAATAAATGTACTGAAAGTCTGCGAACGAATATTAGAGAATTAGAACCTACAGTGATGACAGTGGCTAAATATGCCTCTGTAGCATGAGTGCTCCGAAAAAAATAGCTAGAATTGGTAGATGTTTTCTAGAGAAATCGCTGACGGGCACGACCCCTCTTAACTTCTTTCTTATTGGTCTTCCGCGCTTGTATCAAATGTATAAAATGCTTTTCCATAAACTTGGGAATATTCAATTAGAAACAAAAGCGCAAAGGTGTGATTTCTCATCTTAAAGATTGAGTTTATTTTGTGTTCAAGAAAATGGTGTCATTTTTCGACCGTGGGAGCCCGTTGCCAGAACAAGAATTCCAGCTGGATTTGTTAATCTCGGGAATACATGTTACATAAACGTGTCCTTACAAGTGAGATATAGCGTAATAAATTAACTTATTAGTACATACCTAATAGTTATTCAAGAATTAAAATAAATATAGGCTAAAATATTCGCATTTACACTATTTTATTAATTTTGTCCTGACAACATAAATGTCTTGTGACCTCAAACTATGATTTCACTCTCATTTCGAGAACGCCAACTTTCCACCTTTTTGTTTAAATCTGTGCCAAGGATGGCAGAACTGTGTTCCGTCATGCTAGGCACAGTTTTGTCATACTTGGTACTTTTGTTACGCGTCGCCCTGTGTACATATTTTTTTTATATTCGGACACCCCTCGTCTCAATCGTTCCCTTTTCACGTTAATGTTTTCTAGTGCTTTAAAAATGTTTCTTTTTACAAATCAACAGTCTTCGTATTTAAGCAGGAGTCGTTTATAATTTTGAAAAAATTGGGGGGGGGGGATCTCTAAACTTTTAAATGCAAGTCTTAAAACAGGAAAAACGAAACCTACTTTTAATGCAATGTGGGTCAACTTTATCTTTGAAATTTATATTTGATTCTAGAAACCTTGAGTAGAACACAGGTTTATAGAATTTATGATGCTTTCGTCTTGTGGAAATGGGAATCAGAAGAACTAGGTTTAAGTTACCAGAAAGTGGAACTTGGACAATTTTAATATAGTAGAACGTGTATCTAAGAGCTTTGAAAATAATTTTATATGCGGATTTTTTAAGTGTCACAAGTAGTTCCTCTCGTGCAGTACTTCTGTAAAGTTTTTATCTTGTGTTTGTTTTCAAACCATGTATACAGACTTTGTAGAATAGATGAATAGTTTTTAGTAAAAAAATACTACTTCTATCTACTCCCACGTGAACCCTTAGCTCTGAAGGATTTGGCTACACGCTTACCAGCACACGCATACCAATATTAGATGATTATCTATGTAAACCCAGACATCACCAGGAAGAAGTGGTAAAGGTTTACAGTTTTTTATATAATGCTGGGAAATCTGTCATGAGGAAAATTCCCTTTCCTCATGACAAATTTTTCCATGGAAAGATCCTCCCACGTAACAACCTCCTCTGAACCCCCCCCCCCCCCCAACACCAAAAAAAAAATCCCTGCTGGAAACGTCTGTATACTTCCGAATAGCCAATATTATATGTAAATAATGGGCAAAGTTCGTAATATGCAGCCCTTCCCCTTGGGACTTTGGGGGATTAAGTCATCCTCAAAGACATAGTTATTAGATTTTTCTACTATGATGAACAAATTGGTTATCTTAAAATTTTGATCGGGTGACTTTGGGAAATAAATTAGCATAAGAGGGGGCCTAGTTGCTCTCCATTTTTTTCTGTCTCTAAAAAAAGGCAATAGAACCTACTCTAGAACATCTGGGTCGATACAATCACCCCTGAAAAATAAAACCCTTTCTTCTCCGTAGTCCTTCTTCAGGCAGAAATACGAAAGTCCATAATTTTCGTAGATAGGAGTTTGAAACCTCGACTCCAGGATTCTATGATAAGTTGAATCTGATGAGGTGATTTTCATTAATATGTATTGGATATGTGTTTTATGTTGGATAGGCTGTGAAGTAATAATTTTTGTTCGTTTTAAGTTCCAACTAGTCTCTTTACTGTCCTTTGAAATACTTTGTTTTTTAAAATCAATTTAGGAGTTAAAACTAAATAATCATTCTCACAACAGAAAACAAGCATATAATAGTATTCATAGTCAAACGTTAACTATTATTTCAGTAGCTTTCAGTATACAACAAAAATTATATTAGAAATATGAGCATAAAAATCAAAAGCTTAAAGTCATTACACATCATAAAAATAGTGGATTTATTTATCAGGTAACATCTTGTTGTCATCTAGTTAGAACCCGGCGCCGCGCCGGCGGATCGACCGAAGGCCGCTGACGAGACGCCCAGTCGAACACTGCCGAACGGTGGTAACGCCGCCGGTGCGCCGAAGGCGCGCCATCACGGGTAGAGGCGGCGGCGTTCGGTCGACTTTAAATTAATTTTGCGGTAATTCTTTAGTGCGTCAACCGCAAAGTCGGAGCTTTTCCTTCTCATGTGGTTTAGTGTTTCGATTTTCCTGATTAGAAATTAAGCAGGGCTTGCACTATCCCCAAATTTTCGGGAATTTCCCTGAAAATCTGTGCGTCACCCCGAAAAAAATTTGGTTCCCCGAATCCCCGAAAATCACGCAATCGCGGTGCCACCCCTAGCGATTTATCACCAGTGACTTTCCCTGTCAAATATTACTTTGCATACCATAATTCTTCACTACTCTCTTGTTCATTAATTTTCGTCTTTTTTGTTACTTTGCATAAAAACCAGACAGATGCAATATGCAATTGCAAATATTGTAATATGCACAGTTCTTCATATGTTGACAAAACAAAGTATCGTCTTTATGAAATGAGTTTAAATCATTTCGAATGCAGTTTCCCAATCGCTATTTCTTACATCATTCGTAGTCAAGAATTTTATTTTCAAGTTAAATAGAATTATAGAACGCATTCCCTACTATACAGCTTCAGCCTTCAGTTGGATTTTTAAATTGACAGCCGACACATTGTTTCTACAGTTTAATTGTAAGTTTGCAGATTTTTTTCTGCTGTTTTTAGATAAGATTTTCTTAATGTTTAATACTCAATTGTTGAACGCCTGATAGAAAATACAATCTTCTATCTGAAACATTTTTACCCCCCCCTCCCAACCCCTCCCCCCCCCAAAAAAAAACCTTCTATTGAGACAACATTAAGCTATAGACTAAGCTATGTACAAGGTTGGGAAATTAAAGATTGAGACGGAATGTACCCCAAATATATGGTTAATAAATAAATTTTTAAGTATTGCCTATAGGGGGGGATAGGGGGGTATGATTTTAAATGATAATACCTCATTTTTTTATTGAAAGCAGGGATACCAAAAAGATAATTATTTTTTTAATTTAAAGTCGAGAAAAAGGAAACTGATACCAAAGTCCCTGGGAAATCATTGAGATATTTTTATAGACCCAGGGCCCCCCATTGGGACTTGTTCATTGTCTTGGGTTTCTTGTGATTTCTCATAGGCTATTGGCATAATTTGGCTTTTGTGTGTGCTCCCTTTTAACTAGACTCTTTGGATCTTTAGAATGCCACGGCGAATCTATGACTCAGTTTTCCAATAATTTGAGGTATATCTGAATAATTTCGACATTTTGTTGTTGTCTTTGTACCCCTTTACTCATACCCTAAATTTTTTTCCAGGAACACTATACTGTTTAACGTTATTGTGCGTGTTTGTTTGAACCATATAGCGACCTAGTTAATTATTAAGTAAATTATTCTTCTAATGAAAGCTGAGACCGTATCCTATCAAGGGGGTATCCAGAGGGGGGATAGGGAGGTATTACATTTAAAGGATAATATCTCGAATTTTTTTTATTGAAAGCAGGGATCCCAAAAAGTTATTTTGTTTTAATTTAAGGCAGAGAAAGCATCATACCAAGGTGGTATCCAGGGGGGGGGGTAGTGAGCTATCATATTTAAATGATATTACCTGGTTTTTTTTGAAAGCAGGGGTGCCAATAAGTTAATTATTTTTTTTTATTTAAAGCAGAGACGGTATCCTATCAAGATATTATCCGAGAGGGTGGAATAGGGAATTATTATATTTCAGTGATAGTACCTTGATTTCTTTTATTGAAAGCAGGTATGCCAAAAAGTTGAAAAGTTGACAAAAACTAAAAATATTTTCGTGAGCTATACTTGATAGAGCCCTTGCATGGTTTTATCGTCCAAAGGGAAAGGGACATATGCGTCCAACCCGTTTTTTTTTCTTATTGATGAAATGAGTTTAATTCGAAACCATTCATTCATAAGTACGTGGCGGAATTACACTAAAACGAATTGGTGAGATGATATCGATACTGACATCCCCACTTAATGTTGCGCTTGAGTGACAACGATGCCCTTGGTCCAGTGAGCGCCCAAGTTACATTAAAAGGCCAGGTCATAATAAAAGCTTTCAATTTGGGAGGTTCAAGGAGGAGTCTTTGACAGTCTAATGACCTCAGGGTACTAGATGTTGCCACGTTTTTACGTATCTATAGTGGTTTAAAAAATTTCGATCACCCCACTACCAAAAATATGCACAAATATAACAAACATAACATTTGGAATATTTTAACACTTTTTTCAAAGCTTTGAAGAAAAGCAAAAAGGCTAAATACCCCTAACTACGCTTGAAAGCTATTTAAAAAGAAACTCTTTGGAGATTTCCATGGAAATGACCATAGCAGAAACTTTGAGCCTGGGTGGGGATCAAAGAGGAGTCTTTGAGTATTTTGACCACAGGTGACTTATTGTTGCGACTTTCTTAAATTTGATAATTTTTGTGAGAATTTGGACATCAAAGCTTAAACTCAATAACTGATACTAAGTGTCCTAACATTTTGCTTGGATTAAAAGTGACCAACTAGGAAGAAAATCTTAACATCTTCCTGGAGCTACTTCAGTCTGCATATTATTTCATTTAATTACATTTGAAACGGATGAGCTTTTCAGTTTTTACCTAAGAAAATAGCCGGCACTTCATTTTTCTTCATACCGAATAAACTATTAAGTGTTTTTTTTGTTTCATTGTAATTGAAGTGTTCTCATGCGAAGTGTTCATCATGTGTTTTTCAATTTGACAAGTTTACTCCTTTTAGATGCAGTTTATAATTTGACTGATATTAGGTATTTATGAGTTTATAATTTGGAATAAATACCCAAAAGAAAAAATGAATACTATCCAAAAGAGCAGCCAAAAGCAATAAAAAAGCAGCAGTTCAGCCTTAGCCTACATGACATATTCAATAAAGAAGCAAAAAAAAAACTTAAAAATGTATTTTTTTTTAAATGGCTATTAAAAACCACTTTTTAATACA
The DNA here is from genome assembly GCF_049724085.1 of Artemia sp. Qi Xiang Cuo. Taxonomy (NCBI): domain Eukaryota; kingdom Metazoa; phylum Arthropoda; class Branchiopoda; order Anostraca; family Artemiidae; genus Artemia; species Artemia sp. Qi Xiang Cuo. Next base: position 23,792,439 of record NC_142813.1, read on the forward strand.
AGAAGGCTTTTTAGGAATCTAAAAGAGCAAAAAAAAACAATTAATATCAAACTCGCCCATTTCAACAGTTTTAAAGGTGACAATACAGACATTGGCAAAGGGCATTATGAAAAAATTAAGTTTCTTAGTTCAAACTTATATTCAAATTTTTTGCTCAGATAACTGACGAATTTTGTGATACGGCATTTGAAGTTTTGTATGCAGTAATGCTCGATGAAAAAAAAAAAACTAATTGTGATTTGAGAAAGACTGATGAAAACATTAGTAGATTGCTAACTTATACTTCCAGGAGCTTATGTTCCTTCCTATGCTATTCCAGGAGCTTATGTTCCTTCCTATGCTATTCTAAGGGTTTATGTTCCTTCCTATGCTATTCTAGGGGTTTAAAAGCGAACAGTACGAGCGGGGATTCCCCACTGGTTCCTACACATTGCAAAAAGTGAGATATTTATTATAAATTTGGAACAACATCAATCTATTGAAATGGTTAACGATAACAAACATGTTTTCAACCAGATGGGTTTTTGAAGCACATTCAGAATAGCGTGTTTTTTTGGCAATTGGCATTTTTTTTCTGATAACAAGTACCATTCATTGCGATCATAGCTCTAAAAAAAGGGTTTAGCATTTGTGAATTGGATCGTATGAAGGTGGAGAAAAAGAAAAAGGGTTTAGCATTTGTGAATTGGACTATACGAACGATATTAATTTCTAATTTTTTGGACAATTGCCTTAACTCGAGAGTAGTTTGTTATTGAAAAATTGGATGCTACAATCAGAATGGTTTGATTGACATTTGCAAAAAGGGATAAGGGATTCGTGAATTGGACTGTACAAACGATCTTTTTTGAATAATAGGGAAAAAAACAGAGCTAGATAACGTTTGCGAATTGGATCGTATGAAGATGGCGAAAAAAAGGGGTTAAAGTGATTAGCAGTTAAGGTAACCCTGAAGAGCATGTTAATTCATACCTTATTTATTATAAATTTGGAACAATATCAATCTATGGAAATGGTTAACGATGATAAAATGGTCTTATAACTTGACCTAATTTTACTTCTTCGATGTGTTCCGTATAATACACAAGTGGCGTTTGAACAGTGTTGCCAATTTAAAATAGAGTCTAACGTTATAGTATACTAAAAAGTTGATACTAAGAGAGATGTAGATGGCAAGAAAAAAATTTTAATAATGGATAGCTTTACTTCTTCGATGTGTTCTGTATAATACACAAGTGGCGTTTCAACAGTGTTGTCAGTTTAAAATAGGGTCTAACGTTATAGTATACTCAAAAGTTGATACTAAGAGAGATGTAGATGGCAAGAAAAGAATTTTAATAATAAAATTCAGAACAAACCTTAGAAATCCTTGCAAATCAAGTAGTAAGGTGTATGTGAGTACGAACCATCAAGGATCATAAGCACCAACGACCCTAACCAGCAGAGACATCAGCCTCCCAAAGGTCCCCTATCCCCAAACTCTAAGGGCACCCCCTCGCTCCAACTTTTTGGCCCCCCCCTCCCCATTTTTTTTTGATTTTTTTTTAACATGATATATTTTTTCAACTTTTTTTTTACATGTCTTCGAATGAGATGAAACATACTTAAATTCAGTAGTGTTTTGTCGTGGCTTATCTTGTCACAGTTACATTCTCTTTATTTTTTCAAAGTTCATTTTGGATTTCTTTCATTGAAATGCAAGAGTTGGAATATTTCAGTAGTGTTTTGTTGTGGTTTACCTTGTCACAGTTACATTCTCTTGATTTTTCAAAGTTAATTTTGAAATTATTTAATTTAAATTAAAGAGTTTTATTATTTCAGTATTTTTTTTTCGTGGTTTAAATTGTAACAGTTACATTCTCTTAATTTTTCAAAGTTCATTTTGGATTTCTTTCGTTGAAATGCAAGAGATGGAATATTTCAGTAGTGTCTTGTTGTGCTTTACCTTGTCGTAGTTTCATTTTCTTGATTTTTCAAAGTTCATTTTCGATTTATTTCGTTGAAATGCAAGAGTTTGAATATTTCAGTAGTGTTTTTTTTTGCTTTACCTTTTCACAGTTACATTCTCTTGATTTTTCAAAGTTCATTTTGAATTTCTTTCGTGAAATGCAAGAGTTGGAATATTTCAGTAGTGTTTTGTCGTGGTTTACTATGTCACAGTTACATTCTCTTGATTTTTCAAAGTTCATTTTGAATTTCTTTCGTGAAATGCAAGAGTTGGAATATTTCAGTAGTGTTTTATTGTGGTTTACCTTGTCACATTTACATTCTCTTGATTTTTCAAAGTTCATTTTGGATTTTAACATTCACTTGATTTTTCAAAGTTCCTTTTTGAATTTCTTTCATTGAAATGCAAGAGTTGGATTATTTCAGTAGTGTTTTGTCATGGTTTATCATGTCACAGTTACATTCTCTTTATTTTCCAGAGTTCATTTTGAATTTATTTCATTGAAATGCAAGAGTTGGAATATTTCAATAGTGTATTGTCGTGGTTTACCATGTCACAGTTACATTCTCTTAATTTTTAAAAGTTCATTTTGTATTTCTTTCATTGAAATGCAAGAGTTGGATTATTTCAGTAGTGTTTTGTCATGGTTTACCATGTCACAGTTACATTCTCTTAAGTTTTCAAAGTTCATTTTGAATTTCTTTCATTGAAATGCAAGAGTTGGATTATTTCAGTAGTGTTTTGTCGTGGTTTACCATGTCACAGTTACATTCTCTTAATTTTTCAGAGTTCATTTTGAATTTCTTTCATTGAAATGCAAGAGTTGGAATATTTCAGTAGTGTTTTGTCGTGGTTTAACTTGTTACAGTTACATTCTATTAATTTTTCAAAGTTCATTTTGAATTTATTTCGTTGAAATGCAAGAGTTGGATTATTTCAGTAGTGTTTTGTCATGGTTTACCATGTCACAGTTACATTCTCTTAATTTTTCAGAGCTCATTTTGAATTTCTTTCATTGAAATGCAAGAGTTGGATTATTTCAGTAGTGTTTTGTCGTGGTTTACCTTGTCACAGTTACATTCTTTTAATTTTTCAAAGTTCATTTTGAATTTCTTTCATTGAAATGCAAGAGTTGGATTATTTTAGTAGTGTTTTGTCGTGGCTTACCATGTCAAAGTTACATTCTTTTGATTTTTTCAAAGTTCATTTTGGATTTCTTTCATTGAAATGCAAGAGTTGGAATATTTCAGTTGTTTTTTGTTGTACTTTACCTTGTCACAGTTACATTCTCTTGATTTTTTCAAAGTTCATTTTGTATTTCTTTCATTGAAATGCAAGAGTTGGTTTATTTCAGTAGTGTTTTGTCGTGGTTTACCTTGTCACAGTTACATTCTCTTAATTTTTCAAAGTTCATTTTGAATTTCTTTCGTTGAAATGCAAGAGTTGGTATATTTCAGTAGTGTCTTGTTGCGCTTTACCTTGTCACAGTTACATTCTCTTGATTTTTCAAAGTTCATTTTGGATTTCTTTCGTTGAAATGCAAGAGTTGGAATATTTCAGCAGTGTTTTGTTTTACTTTACCTTGTCACAGTTACAGTCTCTTGATGTTTCAAAGTTCATTTTGAATTTCTTTCGTGAAATGCCAGAGTTGGAATATTTCAGTAGTGTTTTGTCGTGGTTTACCATCTCACAGTTACATTCTCTTAATTTTTCAAAGTTAATTTTGAATTTCTATTATTGAAGTGCAAGAGTTGGATTATATCAGTAGTGTTTTGTCGTGGCTTACCTTGTCAAAGTTACATTCTTTTGATTTTTTCAAAGTTCATTTTGAATTTCTTTCGTTGAAATGCAAGAGTTGGAATATTTCAGTAGTGTTTTGTTGTGCTTTACCTTGTCACAGTTACTTTCTCTTGATTTTTCAAAGTTCATTTTGAATTTCTTTCCTTGAAATGCAAGAGTTGGAATATTTCAATAGTTTTTTGTCGTGGTTTACCATGTCAGAGTTACATTCTCTTGATTTTTCAAAATTTATTTTGGATTTTTACATTCTCTTGATTTTTCAAAGTTCATTTTGTATTTCTTTCGTTGAAATGCAAGAGTTGGAATATTTCAGTAGTGTCTTGTTGTGCTTTACCTTGTCACAGTTACATTCTCTTGATTTTTCAAAGTTCATTTGGAATTTCTTTCGTGAAATGCAAGAGTTGGAATATTTCAGTAGTGTTTTGTCGTGGTTGACCATGTCACAGTTACACTCTCTTGATTTTTCAAAGTTCATATTGAATTTCTTTCGTGAAATGCAAGAGTTGGAATATTTCATTTGTGTTTTGTCGTGCTTTAACTTATCACAGTTACATTTACCTGATTTTTCAAAGTTCATTTTGGATTTTTACATTCTCTTGATTTTTCAAAGTTAAATTTGAATTTCTTTCATTGAAATGCAAGATTTGGATTATTTCAGTAGTGTTTTGTTGTGCTTTACCTTGTCACAGTTACATTCTGTTGATTTTTCAAAGTTCATTTTGAATTTCTTTCATTGAAATGCGAGAGTTGGATTATTTCAGTAGTGTTTTGTCTTGGCTTACCTTGTCACAGTTACATTCTCTTAATTTTTCAAAGTTCATTTTGAATTTCTTTTGTTGAAATGCAAGAGTTGGAATATTTCAGTAGTGTCTTGTTGTGCTTTACCTTGTCGTAGTTACATTCTCTTGATTTTTCAAAGTTCATTTTGGATTTCTTTCGTTGAAATGAAAGAGTTTGAATATTTCATTAGTGTTTTGTTGTGCTTTACCTTGTAACAGTTACATGCTCTTGATTTTTTAAAGTTCATTTTGGATTTCTTTCGTGAAATGCAAGAGTTGGAATATCTCAGTAGTGTTTTGTCGTGGTTTACCATGTCACAGTTACATTCTCTTGATTTTTCAAAGTTCATTTTGAATTTCTTTCATTGAAATGCAACACTTGGATTATTTCAGCAGTTTTATGTCGTGGTTTACCTTGTCAAAGTTACATTCTCATGATCTTCCAAAGTTTATTTAGGATTTCTTTCGTTGAAATGCAAGAGTTGGAATATTTCAGTAGTGTCTTGTTGTGCTTTACCTTGTCACAGTTACATTCTCTTGATTTTTCAAAGTTCGATTTGGATTTCTTTCGTTGAAATGCAAGATTTGGAATATTTCAGTAGTGTTTTGTTTTACTTTACCTTGTCACAGTTACAGTCTCTTGATTTTTCAAAGTTCATTTTGAATTTCTTTAGTGAAATGCCAGAGTTGGAATATTTCAGTAGTGTTTTGTAGTGGTTTACAATGTCACAGTTACATTCTCTTAATTTTTCAAAGTTCATTTTAAATTTCTTTCATTAAAATGCAAGAATTGGATTATTTCAGTAGTGTTTTGTCATGGCTTACCATATCACAGTTACATTTTCTTGATTTTTTCAAATTTCATTTTGGATTTATTTCATTAAAATGTAAGAGTTGGAATATTTTAGTTGTGTTTTATTGTGCTTTACCATGTCACAGTTACATTCTCTTGATTTTTCAAAGTTCATTTTGGATTTCTCTCGTTGAAATGCAAGAGTTGGAATATTTCAGCAGTGTCTTGTTGTGCTTTACATTGTCACAGTTACATTCTCATGATTTTCCAAAGTTTATTTTGGATCTCTTTAGTTTAAATGCAAGAGTTGGAATATTTCAGTAGTGTTTTGTTTTGCTTTACCTTGTCAAAGTTACATTCTATTTATTTTTAAAAGTTCATTTTGAATTTCTTTCGTGAAATGCTGGAGTTGGAATATTTAAGCAGTGTTTGGTATTGGTTTACCGTGTCACAGTTAAATTATATTTATTGTTAAAAGTTAATTTTGTATATATTTAGTGAAATGCAAGAGTTGGAATATTTAAGTAGTGTGTTGTCGTGGTTTACCTTGTAAAAGTTAGATTCTCTTGATTTTTCAAAGTTCATTTTGGATTTTTACATTCTCTTGATTTTTCAAAGTTCATTTTGAATTTCTTTCATTGAAATGCAAGAGTTTGATTATTTCAGTAGTGTTTTGTTGTGTTTTACCTTGTCACAGTTACATTCTCTTGATTTTTCAAAGTTCATTTTGAATTTCTTTCATTGAAATGCAAGAGTTGGATTATTTCAGTAGTGTTTTGTCGTGGCTTACCTTGTCACAGTTACATTTTCTTAATTTTTCAAAGTTCATTTTGAATTTCTTTTGTTGAAATGCAAGAGTTGGAATATTTCAGTAGTGTCTTGTTGTGCTTTACCTTGTCAGAGTTACATTCCCTTGATTTTTCAAAGTTCATTTTGGATCTCTTTATTTGAAATGCAAGAGTTGGAATATTTCAATAGTGTTTTGTTTTGCTTTACCTTGTCACAGTTACATTCTCTTGATTTTTCAAAGTTCATTTTGAATTTCTTTCGTGAAATGCCAGAGTTGGAATATTTCAGTAGTGTTTTGTCGTGGTTTACCATGTCACAGTTACATTCTCTTGATTTTTCAAAGTTCATTTTGAATTTCTTTCGTGAAATGCAAGAGTTGGAATATTTCAGTAGTGTTTTGTCGTGGTTTACCTTGTCACAGTTAGATTCTCTTGATTGTTCAAAGTTCATTTTGGATTTTTACATTCTCTTGATTTTTCAAAGTTCATTTTGAAATTCTTTCATTGAAATGCAAGAGTTGGATTATTTCAGTAGTGTTTTGTTTTGCTTTAACTTGTCACAGTTACATTCTCTTGATTTTTCAAAGTTAATTTTGGATTTCTTTACTTGAAATGCAATAATTGGATTATTTCAGTAGTGTTTTGTCGTGGTTTACGTTGTCACAGATACATTCTCTTAATTTTTCAAAGTTCATTTTGAATTTCTATTGTTGAAATGCAAGAGTTGGAATATTTCAGTAGTGTCTTGTTGTGCTTTACCTTGTCGTAGTTACATTCTCTTGCTTTTTTAAAGTTCATTTTTGATTTCTGTCGTTGAAAGGCAAGAGTTGGAATATTTCAATAGTGTTTTGTTGTGCTTTACCTTGTCACAGCTACATTCTCGTGATTTTTCAAAGTTCATTTTGAATTTCTTTCGTGAAATGCAAGAGTTGGAATATTTCAGTAGTGTTTTGCTGTGCTTTACCATGTCAAAGTTACATCATCTTAATTTTTAAAATATAATTTTTGATTTTTACATTGACTTGAATTTTCAAAGTTCATTTTGAATTTCTTTCGTGACATGCAAGAGTTGAAATATTTCAGCAGTATTTTTTCGTGGTTTACCATCTCACAGTTACATTCTCTTGATTTTTCAAAGTTCATTTTGAATTTCTTTCGTGAAATGCAAGGGTTGGAATATTTCAATAGTGTTTTATCATGGTTTACCTTGTCACAGTTACATTTTCTTGATTTTTCAAAGTTCATTTTTGGATTTCTTTCGTTGAAATGCAAGAGTTGGAATATTTCAGTAGTGTTTTGTTATGGTTTACCTTGTCACAGTTACATTCTCTTGATTTTTCAAAGTTCATTTTGAATTTCTTTCGTTGAAATGCAAGAGTTAGAATATTTCAGTAGTGTCTTGTTGTGCTTTACCTTGTCACTGTTACATTCTCTTGATTTTTCAAAGTTCAAATTTGGATTTCTTTCGTTGAAATACAAGAGTTGGAATATTTCAGTAGTGTTTTGTTGTGCTTTACCTTGTCACAGTTACATTCTCTTGATTTTTCAAAGTTCATTTTGGATTTTTACATTCACTTGATTTTCCAAAGTTCATTTTAGATTTCTTTCATTGAAATACAAGAATTGGATTATCTTAGTAGTGTTCTGTTATGGTTCACCTTGTCACAGTTACATTCTCTTGATTTTTCAAAGTTCATTTTGAATTTCTTTCATTGAAATGCAAGAATTGGATTATTTCACTAGTGTTTTGAATTGGTTTACATTATTGCAGTGATAGTCGCTCAGTTGTTATCAGTTCCTTTGGTATTTCTTTCGATTAAATGCAAGAGTCGGAATATTTCAGTAGTGTCTCGTCGTGATTTAAATTGTCACAATTAAATAATAATCATTATCAAAATTTTGTTTTTGATTTCTTTCGTTGAAATACAAGAGTTGTAATATTTCAGTAGTGTTTTGTTGTGCTTTACCTTGTCAAAGTTACATTCTCTTGATTTTTCAAAGTTCATTTTGAATTTCTTTCGTGAAATCCCAGAGTTGGAATATTTCAGTAGTGTTTTGTCGTGGTTTACCGTGTCAAAGTTACATTCTCTTGATTTTTCAAAGTTCATTTTGAATTTTTTTCGTGAAATGCAAGAGTTGGAATATTTCAGTAGTGTTTCGTCGTGGTTTACCTTGTCACAGTTAGATTCTCTTGATTTTTCAAAGTTCATTTTGGATTTTTACATTCTCTTGATTTTTCAAAGTTCATTTTGAATTTCTTTCATTGAAATGCAAGAGTTGGATTATTTCAGTAGTGTCTTGTTGTGCTTTACCTTGTCACAGTTACATTCTCTTGATTTTTCAAAGTTCATTTTGAATTTCTTTCATTGAAATGCAATAGTTGGATTATTTCAGTAGTGTTTTGTCGTGGCTTACCTTGTCACAGTTACATTTTCTTAATTTTTCAAAGTTCATTTTGAATTTCTTTTGTTGAAATGCAAGAGTTGGAATATTTCACTAGTGTCTTGTTATGGTTTACCTTGTCGTAGTTACATTCTCTTGATTTTTCAAAGTTCATTTTTGGATTTTTGTCGTTGAAATGCAAGAGTTTGAATATTTCAATAGTGTTTTGTTGTGCTTTACCTTGTCACAGTTACATTCTATTGATTTTTCAAAGTTCATTTTGGATTTCTTTCGTTGAATTGCAAGAGTTGGAATATTTCAGTAGTGTTTTGTCGTGGTTTACCATGTCACAGTTACATTCTCTTGATTTTTCAAAGTTCATTTTGAATTTTTTTCATTGAAATGCAAGAGCTGGATTATTTCAGTAGTGTTTTGCCGTGGTTTACCTTGTCACTGTTACATTCTCTTAATTTTTCAAAGTTCATTTTGAATTTTTTTCGTTGAAATGCAAGAGTTGGAATATTTCAGTAGTGTCTTGTTGTGCTTTACCTTGTCGTAGTTACATTCTCTTGATTTTTCAAAGTTCATTTTGGATTTCTTTCCTGAAATGCAAGAGTTGGAATATTTCAATAGTTTTTTGTCGTGGTTTACCTTGTCACAGTTACATTCTCTTGATTTTTCAAAGTTCATTTTGGATTTTTACATTCTCTTGATTTTTCAAAGTTAATTTTGAATTTCTTTCGTTGAAATGCAAGAGTTGGAATATTTCAGTAGTGTATTTTTGTGATTTACCTTGTAACTGTTAAATTCTATTTATTTTTCAAAGTTCATTTTGGATTTCTTTCGTTCAAATACAAGAGTTGGAATATTTCAGTAGTGTTTTGTTGTGCTTTACCTTGTCACAGTTACATTATCTTGATTTTTCAAAGTTCATTTTGGATTTTTACATTCTCTTGATTTTTCAAAGTTCATTTTGAATTTCTTTCGTTGAAATGCAAGGTTCGGAATATTTCAGTTGTGTTTTGTCGTGGTTTACTATGTCACAGTTACGTTTTCCTGATTTTTCTAAGTTGATTTTGGATTTATTTCGTGAAATGCAAGACTTGGAATATTTCAATAGTGCTTTATAATGGTTTACCTTGTCAAAGTTACATTATCTTGATTTTTCAAAGTTCATTTTTGAATTTTTTTCGTTGAAATGAAAGAGTTTGAATATTTCAGTAGTGTTTTGTCATGGTTTACCTTGTCACAGTCACATTTTCATGATTTTTCAAAGTTCATTTTGTATTTCTTTCGTTGAAATGCAAGAGTTGGAATATTTCAGTAGTGTCTTGTTGTGCTTTACCTTGTCACAGTTACATTCTCTTGATTTTTCAAAGTTCATTTGGAATTTCTTTCGTGAAATGCAAGAGTTGGAATATTTCAGTAGTGTTTTGTCGTGGTTTACCTTGTCACAGTTACATTCTCTTGATTTTTCAAAGTTCATTTTGAATTTCTTTCGTGAAATGCAAGAGTTGGAATATTTCAGTAGTTTTTTGTCGTGGTTTAACTTGTCACAGTTACATTTACTTGATTTTTCAAAGTTCATTTTGGATTTTTACATTCTCTTGATTTTTCAATGTTCATTTTGAATTTCTTTCATTGAAATGCAAGAGTTGGATTATTTCAGTAGTGTTTTGTTGTGCTTTACATTGTCACAGTTACATTCTCTTGATTTTTCAAAGTTCATTTTGAATTTCTTTCATTGAAATGCGAGAGTTGGATTATTTCAGTAGTGTTTTGTCTTGGCTTACCTTGTCACAGTTACATTCTCTTAATTTTTCAAAGTTCATTTTGAATTTCTTTTGTTGAAATGCAAGAGTTGGAATATTTCAGTAGTGTCTTGTTGTGCTTTACCATGTCGTAGTTTCATTCTCTTGATTTTTCAAAGTTCATTTTGGATTTCTTTCGTTGAAATGCAAGAGTTGGAATATTTCAGTAGTGTTTTGTTGTGCTGTACCTTGTCACAGTTACATGCACTTGATTTTTCAAAGTTCATTTTGAATTTCTTTCGTGAAATGCAAGAGTTGGAATATTTCAGTAGTGTTTTGTCGTGGTTTACCATGTCACAGTTACATTCTCTTGATTTTTCAAAGTTCATTTTGAATTTCTTTCATTGAAATGCAAGAGTTGGATTATTTCAGTAGTGTTTTGTCGTGGTTTACCTTGTCACAGTTACATTCTCTTAATTTTTGAAAGTTCATTTTGAATTTCTTTCGTTGAAATGCAAGAGTTGGAATATTTCAGTAGTGTATTGTTGTGCTTTACCTTGTCACAGTTACATTCTCTTAATTGTTCAAAGTTCATTTTGAATTTCTTTCATTGAAATGCAAGAATTGGAATATTTCAGTAGTGTTTTGTTTTACTTTACCTTGTCACAGTTACAGTCTCTTGATTTTTCAAAGTTCATTTTGAATTTCTTTCGTGAAATGCCAGAGTTGGAATATTTCAGTAGTGTTTTGTCGTGGTTTACCATGTCACAGTTATATTCTCTTGATTTTTCAAAGTTCATTTTAAATTTCTTTCATTAAAATGCAAGAATTGGAATATTTCAGTAGTGTTTTGTCATGGCTTACCATGTCACAGTTACATTTTCTTTATTTTTTCAAATTTCATTTTGGATTTCTTTCATTAAAATGCAAAAGTTGGAATATTTCAGTAGTGTTTTGTTGTGCTTTACCATGTCACAGTTACATTCTCTTGATTTTTCAAAGTTCATTTTGAATTTCTCTCGTTGAAATGCAAGAGTTGGAATATTTTAGTAGTGTCTTGTTGTGCTTTACCTTGTCAGAGTTACATTCTCTTGATTTTTCAAAGTTCATTTTGGATATCTTTATTTGAAATGCAAGAGTTGGAATATTTCAGTAGTGTTTTGTTTTGATTTACCTTGTCAAAGTTACATTCTCTTGATTTTTCAAAGTTCATTTTGAATTTCTTTCGTGAAATGCCAGAGTTGGAATATTTCAGTAGTGTTTTGTCGTGGTTTACCGTGTCACAGTTACATTCTCTTGATTTTTCAAAGATCATTTTGAATTTCTTTCGTGAAATACAAGAGTTGGAATATTTCAGTAGTGTTTTGTCGTGGTTTACCTTGTCACAGTTAGATTCTCTTGATTGTTCAAAGTTCATTTTGGATTTTTACATTCTATTGATTTTTCAAAGTTAATTTTTAAATTCTTTAATTGAAATGCAAGAGTTTGATTGTTTCAGTAGTGTTTTGTTGTGTTTTACCTTGTCACAGTTACATTCTCTTAATTTTTCAAAGTTCATTTTGAATTTCTTTCATTGAAATGCAATAGTTGGATTATTTCAGTAGTGTTTTGTCGTGGCTTACCTTGTCACAGTTACATTCTCTTAATTTTTCAAAGTTCATTTTGAATTTCTTTTGTTGAAATGCAAGAGTTGGAATATTTCAGTAGTGTCTTGTTGTGCTTTACCTTGTCGTAGTTACATTCTCTTGATTTTTCAAAGTTCATTTTGGATTTCTGTCGTTGAAATGCAAGAGTTTGAATATTTCAATAGTGTTTTGTTGTGCTTTACCTTGTCACAGTTACATTCTCTTGATTTTTCAAAGTTCATTTTGGATTTCTTTCGTGAAATGCAAGAGTTGGATTATTTCAGTAGTGTTTTGTCGTGGTTTACCATGTCACAGTTACATTCTCTTGATTTTTCAAAGTTCATTTTGAATTTCTTTCATTGAAATGCAAGAGTTGGAATATTTCAGTAGTGTTATGTCGTGGTTTACCTTGTCACAGTTACATTCTCTTAATTTTTTAAAGTTCATTTTGATTTTTTTTCGTTGAAATGCAAGAGTTGGAATATTTCAGTAGTGTCTTGTTGTGATTTACCTTGTAGAAGTTACATTCTCTTGATTTTTCAAAGTTCATTTTGGATTTCTTTCCTTGAAATGCAAGAGTTATAATATTTCAGTAGCGTTTTGTAATGGTTTAACCTGTCAAAGTTACATTATCTTTATTTTTCAAAGTTAATTTTGGATTTTTACATTCTCTTGATTTTTAAAAGTACATTTTGAATTTCTTTCGTGAAATGCAAGAGTTGGAATATTTCAGTAGTGTCTTGTTGTGCTTTACCTTGTCACTGTTACATTCTCTTGATTTTTCAAATTTCATTTTTGATTTCTTTCGTTCAAATACAAGAGTTGGAATATTTCAGTAGTGTTTTGTTGTGCTTTACCTTGTCACAGTTACATTCTCTTGATTTTTCAAAGTTCATTTTGGATTTTTACATTCTCTTGATTTTTCAAAGTTCATTTTGAATTTCTTTCGTGAAATGCAAGAGTTGGAATATTTCAGTTGTGTTTTGTCGTGGTTTACCATGTCACAGTTACATTCTCTTGATTTTTCAAAGTTCATTTTGAATTTCTTTCGTGAAATGCAAGAGTTGGAATATTTCAATAGTGTTTTATCTTGGTTTACCTTGTCACAGTTACATTCTCTTGATTTTTCAAAGTTCATTTTTGTATATCTTTCTTTGAAATGGAATAGTTGTAATATTTCAGTAGTGTTTTGTTTTGCTTTACCTTGTCACAGTTACATTCTCTTAATTTTTCAAAGTTCATTTTGAATTTCTTTCTTTGAAATGCAAAAGTTGGAATATTTCAGTAGTGTATTGTTGTGCTTTACCTTGTCACAGTTACATTCTCTTGATTTTTCAAAGTTAATTTTGGATTTCTGTCGTAGAAATGCAAGAGATGGAATATTTCAGTAGTGTTTTGTTGTGCTTTACCTTGTCACAGTTACATTCTCTTGATTTTTCAAAGTTCATTTTGGATTTTTACATTCACTTGATTTTCGAAAGTTCATTTTGAATTTCTTTCATTGAAATGCAAGAGTTGGAATATTTCAGTAGTGTTTTGTTTTGTTTTACCTTGTCACACTTACATTCTCTTGATTTTTCAAAGTTCATTTTTAATTTCTTTCTTTGAAATGCAATAGTTGGATTATTTCAGTAGTGTTTTGTCGTGGCTTACCTTGTCACAGTTACATTCTCTTAATTTTTCAAAGTTCATTTTGAATTTCTATTGTTGAAATGCAAGAGTTGGAATATTTCAGTAGTGTCTTGTTGTGCTTTACCTTGTCTTAGTCACATTCTCTTGATTTTTCAAAGTTCATTTTGGATTTCTGTCGTTGAAATGCAAGAGTTTGAATATTTCAATAGTGTTTTGTTGTGCTTTACCTTGTCACAGTTACATTATCTTGATTTTTCAAAGTTCATTTTGAATTTCTTTCGTGAAATGCAAGAGTTGGAATATTTCATTTTGTAGTGGTTTACCTTGTCACAGTTACATTCTCTTGATTTTTCAAAGTTCATTTGTATTTCTTTCATTGAAATGCAAGAGGTTGAATTATTTCAGTAGTTTTTTGTCGTGGTTTACCTTGTCAAAGTTACATTCTCTTATTTTTTCAAAGTTCATTTTGAATTTCTTTCGTTGAAATGCAAGAGTTGGAATATTTCAGTAGTGTCTTGTTGTGCTTTACTTTGTCGTAGTTACATTCTCTTGATTTTTCAAAGTACATTTTGGATTTCTTTTCTTGAAATGCAAGAGTTAGAATATTTCAGTAGCGTTTTGTCATGGTTTACCCTGTCACAGTTTCATTCTCTTTATTTTTAATATTTAATTTTTGATTTTTACATTCTCTTGATTTTTAAAAATTCATTTTGAATTTCTTTCGTGAAATGAAAGAGTTGGAATATTTCAGTAGTGTCTTGTTGTGCTTTACCTTGTCACTGTTACATTCTCTTGATTTTTCAAAGTTCATTTTTGATTTCTTTCGTTCAAATACAAGAGTTGGAATATTTCAGTAGTGTTTTGTTGTGCTTTACATTGTCACGGTTATATTCTCTTGATTTTTCAAAGTTAATTTTGGATTTTTACATTTTCTTGATTTTTCAAAGTTCATTTTGAATTTCTTTCGTGAAATGCAAGAGTTGGAATATTTCAGTTGTGTTTTGTCGTGGTTTACCATGTCAGAGTTATATTCTCTTGATTTTTCAAAGTTCATTTTGAATTTCTTTCGTGAAATGCAAGAGTTGGAATATTTCAATAGTGTTTTATCATGGTTTACCTTGTCACAGTTACATTCTCTTGATTTTTCAAAGTTCATTTTTGGATTTCTTTCGTTGAAATGGAAGAGTTGGAATATTTCAGTAGTATTTTGTTATGGTTTACCTTGTCAATGTTACATTCTCTTGATTTTTCAAATTTAATTTTGGATTTCTTTCGTTGAAATGCAAGAGTTGGAATATTTCAGTAGTGTCTTGTTGTGGTTTACCTTGTCACAGTTACATTCTCTTGATTTTTCAAAGTTCATTTTGAATTTTTTTTCGTTGAAACGCAAGAATTGGATTATTTCAGTAGTGTCTTGTCGTGCTTTACCTTGTCACTGTTACATTATCTTGATTTTTCAAATTTCATTTTGTATTTTTACATTATCTTGATTTTCCAAAGTTCATTTTGAATTTCTTTCATTGAAATGCAAGAGTTGGAATATTTCAGTAGTGTTTTGTTGGGATTTACTTTGTCACACTTACATTCTCTTCAAAGTTCATTTTTGGATTGATTTTTCAAAGTTCATTTTTGGATTTCTTTCACTGAAATGCAAGAGTTGCAATATTTCAGCTGTGTTTTGTTGTGGTTTACCTTGTCACAGTTACATTTTCTTGAATTTTCAAAGTTTATTTTGAATTTCTTTCGTTGAAATGAAAGACTCGGAATATTTCAGTTGTGTTTTGTCGTGGTGTACCATGTCACAGTTACATTCTCTTGATTTTTCAAAGTTCAATTTGAATTTCTTTCGTGAAATGCAAGGGTTGGAATATTTCAATAGTGTTTTGTCATGGTTTACCTTGTCACAGTTACATTTTCTTGATTGTTCAAAGTTCATTTTTGAATTTCTATCTTTGAAATGGAAGAGTTGGAATATTTCAGTTGTCTTTTTTAATGGTTTACCCTGTTACAGTTACATTCGCTTGATTTTCAAAGTTCATTTTTGGAGTTCTTTTATTGAAATGCAAGAGTTGGAATATTTCAGTAGTGTCTTGTTGTGCTTTACCTTGTCATTGTTACATTCTCCTGATTTTTCAAAGCTCATCTTGGATTTCTTTCGTGAAATGCGAGAGTTGGAATATTTCAGTAGTGTTTTGTTGTGCTATACCTTGTCACCGTTACATTCTCTTGATTTTTCAAAGTTCATTTTGTATTTTTACATTAACTTGATTTTTGAAAGTTCATTTTGAATTTCTTTCATTGAAATGCAAGAGTTGGAATATTTCAGTAGTGTTTTGTTGTGCTTTACCTTGTCACACTTACATTCTCTTGATTTTTCAAAGTTCATTTTTGGATTTCTTTCATTGAAATGCAAGAGTTGGAATATCTCAGTAGTGTTTTGTTGTGCTTTACCTTGTCACAGTTACATTTTCTTGATTTTTCAAAGTTCATTTAGAATTTCTTTCATTGAAATGCAAGAATTGGTTTATTTCAGTAGTGTTTTGTCGTGGTTTACCTTGTCACATTTATATTCTCTCGATTTTTCAAAGTTCCTTTGGTATTTCTTTCGATGAAATGCAAGAGTTGGAATATTTCAGTAGTGTCTTGTTGTGCTTTACCTTGTCACAGTTACATTCTCTTTATTTTCCAAAGTTCGTTTTTGATTTCTTTCGTTTAAATACAAGAGTTGGAATATTTAAGTAGTGTTTTGTTTTGATTTACATTGTCACAGTTACATTCTCTTGATTTTTCAAAGTTCATTTTGAATTTCTTTAGTGAAATGCAAGAGTTGGAATATTTCAGTAGTGTTTTGTCGTGGTTTACCATGTCACAGTTACATTCTCTTGATTTTTCAAAGTTCATTTTGAATTTTTTTCGTGAAATGCAAGAATTGGAATATTTCAGTAGTGTTTTGTCGTGGTTTACCTTGTCACAGTTAGATTCTCTTGATGTTTCAAAGTTCATTTTGGATTTTTACATTCACTTTATTTTTCAAAGTTCATTTTGAATTTCTTTCATTGAAATGCAATAGTTGGATTATTTCAGTAGTGTCTTGTTGTGCCTTACCTTGTCACAGTTACATTCTCTTTATTTTTCAAAGTTCATTTTGAATTTCTTTCATTGAAATGCAAGAATTGGATTATTTCAGTAGTGTTTTGTCGTGGCTTACCTTGTCACAGTTACATTCTCTTAATTTTTCAAATTTCATTTTGAATTTCTTTTGTTGAAATGCAAGAGTTGGAATATTTCAGTAGTGTTTTGTTGTGCTTTACCTTGTCTTAGTCACATTCTCTTGATTTTTCAAAGTTCATTTTGAATTTTTGTCGTTGAAATGCACGAGTTTGAATATTTCAATAGTGTTTTGTTGTGATTTACCTTTTCACAGTTACATTCTCTTTATTTTTCAAAGTTCATTTTGGATTTCTTTCGTTGAAATGCAAGAGTTGGAATATTTCAGTAGTGTTTTGTTGTTGTTTACCATGTCACAGTTACATTCTCTTGATTTTTTAAAGTTCATTTTGAATTTTTTTCATTGAAATGTAAGAGCTGGATTATTTCAGTAGTGTTTTGCAGTGGTTTACCTTGTCACTGTTACATTCTCTTATTTTTTCAAAGTTCATTTTCAATTTCTTTCGTTGAAATGCAAGAGTTGGAATATTTCAGTAGTGTCTTGTTGTGCTTTACCTTGTCGTAGTTACATTCTCTTGATTTTTCAAAGTTCATTTTGGATTTCTTTCCTGAAATGCAAGAGTTGGACTATTTCAGTAGTGTTTTGTCGTGGTTTACCTTGTCACAGTTACATTATCTTTATTTTTCAAAGTTTATTTTGTATCTTTAAATTCTCATGATTTTTCATAGTTCATTTTGGATTTATTTCTTTGAAATTTAAGAGTTGTAATATTTAAGTAGTGTATTGTTGTGTTTTACCTTGTCACTGTTACATTCTCTTGATTTTTCAAATTTCCTTTTGGATTTCTTTCGTTGAAATACAAGAGTTGGAATATTTCAGTAGTGTTTTGTTGTGCTTTACCTTGTCACGGTTACATTCTCTTGATTTTTCAAAGTTCATTTTGGATTTTTACATTCTCTTGAATTTTTAAAGTTCATTTTGAATTTCTTTCTTGAAAAGCAAGATTTGGAATATTTCAGTTGTGTTTTGTCGTGGTTTACTATCTCACAGTTACATTCTCTTGATTTTTCAAAGTTCATTTTGAATTTCTTTCGTGAAATGCAAGAGTTGGAATATTTCAATAGTGTTTTATAATGGTTTACCTTGTCAAAGTTACATTCTCTTGATTTTTCAAAGTTCATTTTTGGATTTTTTTCGTTGAAATGGAAGAGTTTGAATATTTCAGTAGTGTTTTGTCATGGTTTACCTTGTCACAGTCACATTTTCATGATTTTTCAAAGTTTATTTTGTATTTCTTTCGTTGAAATGCAAGAGTTGGACTATTTCAGTAGTGTCTTGTTGTGCTTTACCTTGTCACAGTTACATTCTCTTGATTTTTCAAAGTTCATTTGGAATTTCTTTCGTGAAATGCCAGAATTGGAATATTTTATTAGTGTTTTGTCGTGGTTTACCTTGTCACAGTTACATTCTATTGATTTTTCAAAGTTCATTTTGAATTTCTTTCGTGAAATGCAAGAGTTGGAATATTTCAGTATTGTTTTGTCGTGGTTTAACTTGTCACAGTTAGATTTTCATGATTTTTGAAAATTCATTTTGGATTTTTACCTTCTCTTGATTTTTCAAAGTTCATTTTGAATTTATTTCAATGAAATGCAAGAGTTGGATTATTTCAGTAGTGTGTTGTTGTGTCTTACCTTTTCACAGTTACATTATCTTAATTTTTCAAAGTTCATTTTGAATTTCTTTCGTTGAAATGCGAGAGTTGGATTATTTCAGTAGTGTTTTGTCTTGGCTTACCTTGTCACAGTTACATTCTCTTAATTTTTCAAAGTTCATTTTGAATTTCTTTTGTTGAAATGCAAGAGTTGGAATATTTCAGTAGTGTCTTGTTGTGCTTTACCATGTCGTAGTTTCATTCTCTTGATTTTTCAAAGTTCATTTTGGATTTCTTTCGTTGAAATGCAAGAGTTGGAATATTTCAGTTGTGTTTTGTTGTGCTTTACCTTGTCACAGTTACATTCTTTTGATTTTTCAAAGTTCATTTTGAATTTCTTTCGTAAAATGCAAGAGTTGGAATATTTCACTAGTGTTTTGTCGTGGTTTACCTTGTCACAGTTACATTCTCTTGATTTTTCAAAGTTTATTTTGAATTTCTTTCATTTAAATGCAAGAGTTGGATTATTTCAGTAGTGTTTTGTCGTGGTTTACCTTGTCACAGTTACATTCTCTTAGTTTTTGAAAGGTCATTTTGGATTTCTTTCGTTGAAATGCAAGAGTTGGAATATTTCAGTAGTGTCTTGTTGTGCTTTACCTTGTCACAATTACATTCTCTTGATTTTTCAAAGTTCATTTTGGATTTCTTTCGTTGAAATGCAAGATTTGGAATATTTCAGTAGTGTTTTGTTTTACTTTACCTTGTCACAGTTACAGTCTCTTGATTTTTCAAAGTTCATTTTGAATTTCTTTCGTGAAATGCCAGAGTTGGAATATTTAAGTAGTGTTTTGTCGTGGTTTACCATGTCACAGTTACATTCTCTTAATTGTTCAAAGTT